>NC_056660.1:13300625-13601562 GCF_018350195.1 Panthera tigris | reverse complement strand
AGAAGCTAAAGGCAAAAAGAACTGTGAAACATATTACCAAACGCTTCCCTCCATTGTTTAACCATCTATTAACCTGCCCAATTAAATTATTTTTCAACCCACATTTCTCTATCGAATGTACAGGGATATTACAAGAGACTTTTCAAATGCTTTGCTGTGATAAACGTACATTCTGTAGTATTTGGAATACTTCTGGCTACAAAAAACCTCAACCCCATTGGCTTAAACACTAATAATAATACGTATTAGCTTACACAATAAGAAGTCCAGAGGCAAAAGAGTTCCAGGATTGGTTAATTCAGCCACTCAATGATGTAAAGGATCTGGATTTTATCTGTTGGTACGCTTTGCCATGTGGAGTATCCTGGATCATCTCTAGTGGTCACAAAATAGCTGCAGTAGTGCCAGGCATTGCACCTAGACAAAACACTGTCTAGTAGAAGAGGGTCTCTATCTCTGTGTTTCTTTAAAAACAAAACAAAACAAAACAAAACAAAACATAAAGAAGCCTCCACAGTGGACTTCTATCTTGTTTCATTGATCAAAATTGCACCACATGCTAGTCACGCAAGGGGTTCCCATGATTGGCATGGACTCAGCCTTTACTCATCAGCTAGAAATTAGAATATCCTTCCTAAGCACTTGACCACAGGAAGTAGGCCAGAGCAGTGAAACAAAAGAAAACAAAACTGGGATCTTTCAGGAAGGAGGATTGAGGGGGGGAATGGATTTTTGGTAGATAACCAAGACAGATCGCTATGCCTATGGCATAGGATGTTCCAAAACATGAACATATGGTGCGCCTCCTATATAACATGATGTGTCTTAAAAAACAACATACGTTATGTCATTACTTTCCAAGAACAGTAATTTTTCTAGAATAAAATACAGTATTTCTGTCTCTACATGTCAAAAGCAATACATATAACATTTATAGGAGATCATATTTCTGAATTTTTTCACTATTATTTTTTTCACTGACCATTTTGTTGTTTGCTAGTGATTGGTTCTAAATGACTGGCTATGGTTACCAGAGGCTTTTTTTTTTACAGTATAGTATAAAAATTCTATGTATATGTTTAATGTTTTAATGATTTTTGCATTACATTCCTTTCATATTATCAAGTAATACAGGCCCATTGCATTTCAGTAATCGTACCTACCAAGTTGAGTTATTTACACAAATCATCTCTTATGTACCAGTTTCTACTTCTTTTTCCTAGTATAATTCTTATACATGTCCAGCATTTAATTGGGTTGAAGGGTTTATACTTGAGACACGAGTGTGCATATTGGAACATTTGCATTTTTGAAATTTGGGGGACCAGAAAGTCTTACACGAAAGGCAAGAACAAAAAACAAAACAAAACAACCAAAGAAGCCCAGACAAACAAAAACACTTTAAGTATGGTATTACACACATCAGTGAGTAGAGATGAGGTTGGTCTCGGCTCTTCAAAATTTATGTCAGGCAGGAAGCCTTCTCTTTCAATTACTGGGTAAGGAGAACCTTGTTGAGGATAATTGTACATCAGCCAAGAAGGGCCCAGATTGTCCAGAGGACATTGGGGTACCACTTCAATGTCTTCTCCAAATTTTGAAAAAATAATTCTACACTTAGAAAGTCAATTTCTTTTTTTTCCATTTTTATGATATTGGAAATGAAAAAGTAATCATCCAAATGATTTCCACCTCTCATTTGGAAGCTGAATTGTTGCTGATTGCTGTAAGCTGAATTCTGTTTTATTTACCTAGTATTACTGCTGTTACTAGGAAACCATGCTTCATAGTTTAGTGTTTTACTGTGAAATATAAAATGTCCAATTATTGCAAAGGTATCTTGATGTGTGATTTAGCCTGTTATGTTTAAAGCTTCTGCATATTTTTCTGAAAGTTATTTTATGATGAATTAAGGGACACATAGTTAATTTCTTTTCAAATTTATTTATATCAACCTCCCCAAAGCCAATTTATTGTTATTTCAAAAATATTTGTAAAACTGTTCCAGAATTGAGGAACCTCTCTAGTGAGTCCCTGGATGGTTTTATTAGGGTGGTTGATATATTCCTCTGTACTTAACACTATGGAACTGTTTGGTTAAGCCCTAAGTGAACTTCTTGAGGAAAACTGCATGAAGTCTGAAGCATTCACTGTGTGAAGGGAAAAATTTATCTGTTGTATCTGATTTGTAGTGATTTATTATTTTTATAACATACTATACCCTTGGAAAACTACTTTGCAAAAATGTATTAATTTCCATTTCTCTTTTGAAATTTCCTATAATATTGCAGATGAATTTATATGTCATTTTCTAAACCTACTCTTCAGAGTGTCCAGAGAGTGAAAATATATACTAGTACAATAACAGCAAATATGGTAATATCCTAGATTTATATTGTTCTTTCTGATGATTTATCTTACTTAATTTTGTGCTTGTGATAACTCACACAATATGTGATGAGATAATTATTCCCATTCTTACAAGTAAGAAAATGGATATTTCGATGAATGAAATGAAGTTTCCAACCTCAGACAACTGATAAATGCTAAATCTGGAGCTTGAATTTAGTTTTTTCAGACTTGAAATCCAGTGTTGCATTCTGTCTACTTGTATAATAGTGTTACCATGTATTTAATGTATATGCTTGCTTATCCGGATTCTCTGAATTATGGTGAAAAATGTTTCTTATTGCAGAGATGTTATCTGAAATATTTATTTTTTAATCACTGACAATGGAAATAGATTTAATTCAAATACTTATAGGGTGCTTACAAAATGCCAGGTTCTGTATTAGGCTCTTGTATATTCATTTCACCTTTCTTGTTTCATTTAGTACTCTTTAGGGATCTTCCAATTCCCTTCTAATCCTCGGATTATTTAATTGTTAAGTGTCTGCCATATAGAAGACACATGTTTGTAGAAGCTCTAACTTCTCCAGATGATGAAGTTAGTTGGGTTTTAATGTTTATTCTTCATAGAAGTTCGGTCAGCGGTTCTAAATTTTATAATTTAAATGACCTCTTTGAAGAATTCTACCAAGATTTATAGATAGGGATACCTGGGTGACTTAGCCAGTTAAGCATCTGACTTCAGTTCAGGTCATGATCTCACAGTTTATGAGTTCGAGGCTTGCATCAGGCTCTCTGCTGTCATCTCAGAGCCCACTTCAGATCCTCTGTCCCCCCCTCTCTTGACCCCTCCCCTACTCATGCTCACGCTCTCTCTTTCAAAAACAAACATTAAAAAAAAAGATTTACAGGTAGAGTTTTTTCTTTAAACTTGTATTATCAATCCCTTAATTTCTAGTTCTTAGTTTCTATGTTTAAAGTTTTATTGTTTTAAAATAATCCGCAATGGAAGTTACAGTGATACTGGACACTTATGTGTTAGTCTATGAATAAAGATCTGAAATCAGGGCTTGAATTTGGTTATCTGGCTTACAACTGCTTATTTATATTGAAAGATGCATTGATTTTCAAAAATACCAACAGTGGTAGTGTCTTTCCCAAAAGGTTAAGATGATTGTGATTAATACCACTTTTTAAGTCTATCAGCATACCTTCAGCCATAGAAGCACACTAAAACCTGGGCCATATATTTAAAATTGGAATTTGGTTCCTTGCTGCTAGGCTACTGAGACATGAAGAACAGAGTCAGAGATTCAGAACCTTTAGTATTAAGGAAGGTAGCCAGCAGGAATGAAAACATTGAAGAATATTTTTTAGCAGTAATAATTAAGAGTTACCTGCCACCACTATAAGTGATCCTCTTAGCTATCTCAAAAAGGGTGCTATTATAATCTTCTGCCAGTTCATGGGTGTGTGTATGTGTGTGCATGTGTGTGTGTGTGTGTGTGGTCATACACTCTGACTCCCTATAAATAGATTTCATAGGAAATAGCTATCTGCCCATTTGCAGCATTGTGGTTGCAGATATATTAACCTTGACCAAGAATGCACACAGCAGAGAAAAAGAAGTGATAAGTCAACACTATGCTAATCACGGTTGCAGTGTTTTTCTAGAAATGCCATTGAGAAGGCATCAGTAAATAGTTATGAGCTCCTATAATTTCTTTAAATCGTTTAACAAATATTTCTAAGGACCTATTGGCTACCAGTCACTTTATTTGACCTGGGGAAAACAATAATGAATAACAAAACGTCTTCTGACTTCAAAGACCTTTTAGTTTGGTGTGGCAAAGACAGACACATAAAATAAAAATAAATACAATAAAGTATTAAAAATAAGTCATCATTATCAAAGCAGGTTATTGCAGGAATGCAAGGAGGATTCAGTAGTTGAAAATATCCTAAGTCAGGGGATTTATACATCAGAAGGGGAAAATATATGATCATCTTCTTTGATGCTGAAAAGGCATTTGATAAAAATTCAACACTTATTTTTGGTAAAATGTGTTTTTTATATGTTTATTGATTTACCCTGAGAGATACAGACAGAGAGAGAGAGAGAGACAGAGAGAGCACATGCATGCACACACACAGTAGAAGGGCAGAGAGAGAGGGGGAGAGAGAATCCCAAGCAGGCTCCGTGCTGTCAGTGTGGAGCCCAATGTGGGGCTCCATCCCACAAACCATGAGATCATGACCTGAGCCAAAATTGACTTGGGTGCTCAACTGACAGAGCTGCCTAGGCCCCTCTTTTTGTGAAATGTTTTAGTAAAATAGAAATAGATGGATACTTTTAACATCATAAAACATAGGTATGTCAAGGCTACCTCCATCATTATACTTACTTGAAAAACATTAGAAGCATTCCCTTTCAACTCAGGAGTAAACTAAGAAATCTTTACACAATCATTATTATTACATATCATTGTTCTGGGTGGTTCTATCGATGCAATAATTCAAGAGAAAGCTAGAAAATGGTAGAAAGGATGCTATGACAGTTTCTAGGCACAAGCCTTAAGACACTTACAACTTTCTCTTTCTGTCTCTTGGAAGCTCGCTTTTGGTACCTAGCCGCCATACCATGAGGAAGCCTAAGTCGACTGCACGACGACCCACACTGATAGGTCCATAGCCCTGATGAGCCCTTGGGTGGTGGCAATCACCAATTTGCCATCTTGAAATCAGGTCCTGCGGATCCTAGTCAAGCAGCCCTAAATGATGCTGTGAGGTAAAAATGAGCTACCTCTTCTAAGCTCTGCCCCAAATGAACATCTGTGAGCAAAATTAATATTTGCTATTGTTTTAAGCCACTAAGTTTTGGAGTAGTTTACTGATGTCGTGATGGATAATCTGAATGGGTTTTAGTACCTAGAAGGGGGTGCTGTCATAACAAAACCCTGAGACATGTGGCACCGGCTTTGGGACTGTGGTACAGTCAGAAGCTGAAAAGGCCTTGAGGAAAATGTCAGTGAAATCCTCATACTTGTCGAGGAAAATGTCAGCAGAATTCTGAAGGCCTGGTGGGATGGTGGTGAGAGGGAATACATCAGAGTAAGAACATTCTTTCCTAAATTGTTTATAACCAAGAAAAGAAAATTACATAGTTGGAGGCTTCTTTTCAGTGGCTAAGAGCAGAAACAATGTTTGGGTTCTCAGCAAAAATATCGTACCTTCACTTCATTCCTGATTTTGTAGAACAACTTTTAGTTTCAAAGTAGTTTCACATATATGATCTTATTTTATGTTTTATTTTGTTATTTTATTTATTTATTTATTTATTTATTTATTTATTTATTTTACTGGAGAGCAAGACAGAGAGAGAGAGACAGAGGGAGAGAGAGACAGAGAGAGAGAGAATCCAAAGCAGACTCCACGCTCAGGGTGGAGTCTGACACGGGGCTCAATCCCATGACCCTGGGATCATGACCTGAACCAAAATCAAGAGTCAGATGCTCAACCGACTGAGCCACACAGGCTCCCCAATCATATTTTCTACTTTAAACAACCAATTGAAGTAAGCAAATCAGGTATTAATGTATGATCCCACTTTAAGATTGGCAGATCAAGAAGCTAAGCCACACGATTATCTAGAGACAGGAGCAGTACTAGATCTGGCTTCCGTTGGTCCTGATTCCAGACTGTGGCTTCCCACGGTGGGTGGTAATGGAACCCTCACTACGATTTGCACAGGGGGCAGGGGTAGTCATAGGAACTGGAGAACAGCAGACATGGCTTTCAGTGTTTGCGGCTCAGTATTTGTCTTTCAGAACACACATTCTGGGAGAAATGAACACTGTGCTTGTATTGACTTGTTTTTTCTTTCCTGTCCCAGCTCTTTATATTCTGAGTGTAGTTCTAAATAAATGTTTCAGCTTCTGGAGGGTTGGTTTTGGCTCCAGGAAGTTCAATATTTGATGAGTTTGGAAACTGAGAAGCTGATAAGAAACACATCTAACACAGGTTGCTATTAGATTGCTTTTATACTGTCTCCTAAAACTTATAGTTAAAGGTGAATCCTGGATACAATTCATTGGTCCAATTACATATAATGGTTTTTTTTTTGTTTTGTTTTTTAATAGGAAGAACCCACAGAGAAGTATAGCAATAATTTGTGGATGGGGCTTTAAAGCAGTCGCCTTTTGCAGGACACCTGCTTCTTTAAGATAGTTGTAAGAAGACTACAGGCTACATTTTCACCTCTGAAGTCATGAAAATATGGTAGTAATTATCCAAGATTTTTAGCCATAGTGCAAGATATCAAGAAGTTTGAAATAAAGAAGAGAACGAGGTAACTTTTTGATCTTTGGGTAATCAGGAAACTACAAGAGTTTCTGAACCAAACTATATTAATCTCTTAAGTTTTCTGCTTTATTTGAAAATTAGGCCACTGCTTCTTTGGCTCCCTGACTTCCCAGAGCACCCTCATCCTGAGTGTTTTCCTCCAGTAAACACTGGGCTCACCTATTGGTTTATTTTTATCATTTTAAAAATCAAACTGCAATCATGAGTCACGTATTTGGCAGCCTTCTGTCTTAAAGAAACAGCATCAGCATACCTGAAGCCCAGGTGAGCAGAGCTCTGGCCTCAAGACGACAGGGTTGCAGCAGAAGTAGGAACATAATGGGCCTTGGAAGGGAAGCCTATGCAGTGTACGTGGCCAGCACACATCGCCACACGAAATGATGGCATCTGGAGGCAGGGGCAGCACTAGATGTGGTTCCCGTTAGTCCTGCGGAGCACTTTCTGAACTAGAAGATGATCTACAAATATGAGTTGTTGAATAAACTGGTCTCAGTGAGATGTTGCAGTAGTTCAGGCAGTGCTTACGTACCCTGGAGCCAACTCTCATGTATGCTAAGATTGCAATGAAGATCAAACAGGAAGACAGTCACCATCAGTGATGTCAGCTATATTAAAGTGAATAAAATGGTGGCATTTGCCAAAAAGCACAGAAGGGCAATATGTCATCCTAAGTCGATCTAAGTAAAAAGTCAACAAAATACCTCAATCCCTCCCCCTACACATATGTGAAGCGGATTGCTGGTCCAGGTCTTGCAGATGAGGAAATGAGATGAAGAAAGTTTACTAGAGACTGTCTCTTCCTGCTGCCTCCTTGCTGCCTGGTCCCTTGGATAGACCCACTTCCTGTGTGACCACACTCTTCCTGGCCACAAGTATTGGGCCAAGGTAAATAAATGCTTGCTAGGGACCCCAGGACTCCAGGAGATTGGTCTGGTAGGAAAGCATGAGCTATTGCAATCTGATCTTTCCTCTCTGGACATGGAATCAAAAAAAAAAAAAAAAATCCAGCTGTGGGGCACCTGGGTGGCTCAGTCAGTCAAGCCTCTGACTTCGGCTCAGGTCATGATCTCACTGCTCCTGAGTTGGAGCCCTGCGTGGGGCTCCAGGTGGAGCCTGGAGCCTGCTTCAGGAGACTGTGTCTCCCTCTCTCTCTGCCCCTCCCCCCATTCGCTCTCTCTCTCTCAAAAATAAATGAACATTAGAAGTTTTTTAAAAAGTCCAGCAGTAGGTTGCTAACTTAAGGATCTGTAGGCCTAATGAGGAGGCTGCCATTTATGGTCATGCTTAAGATGGGTAAGCAGAGGAATCTCAACAACACTAAGGAAAATGACAGAAGCATTCCAAGAAGCACAGATACGGTGAGAGAAATGGAAGTTTGAAAGGGATTGGTCCCAAAGTTACTTTGAATTCTATCCATCCTTTGGCTGGCATGTTTTTTGTTTGTTTGTTTGTTTGTTTTTGTTTTTGTTTTGTGGTTCCTGTGATACTTCACTGAATTAAAAATAAATTCTCTTTCTTACTTAAGAGGGTTTGAGTGAGTTTTGATTTATAAAAGCCTGAAATGAAAGAGTTTATTGGTGGAGATTGTATAGCTAATAATTGGAGGTAAAAACCCATGATCATTAGATTCTCTCCCAGTTGTAAGCTCCATCTTTTTGCCCAATAACCTTTTCAGCACGTTTTAAGATCCTCCTAAAAGGCTCAAAGAATGGGTCAGACTTTGTGGGTTCTAAGAACCATGGCATTCCATTAAAGAAGAGAGCTTGGGGCAACCTTCAAATTAAGCCATGTATGCAGTCACCTATTTTGTTAATGAACGTTGCCGTTTCATTGGTTTTAAGGTAAGTATAATTTAGATCAATGCCTTGAAGAAACATTATAAATTGTTACTTGGAGAGTTTTACATTCTCTTCAAAGAGCAGCCCTTGTCTTCATTGTAACAACCTTTGCTTTTTGTAGAGACTATGCCTGCAGTAACTATTTATGTATAACATGGTAGGGTCCTGTACCACTTTTGCTGTAATGTAATCCGGTTCATGTTTATTCTATTTTACAATTAACTTGAGGAAACAAGAAACAGTTTAACCATTAGAATGCATTAAATCCATAAGAAAATTTTCATCTTCGAGGAATTTATTCTGAAGTGTATTTCTTTAAATCCATGACATATTTGAATCAAAGATTTGAGGAGACCAAAGTCATTGTCAGTTATCACCAGGGAATGCATTTAGAAATATTTTTCAATTTGGTGATAACAAAAGAAATTTGACATACATTTAAAAACTGTCAATTTATCACTTTGTGGTTATTACCAAGGATAAAATACATTGTATTTTTAAATGGCAGAGTGTGTTATAAAATCAATTTTGCCCTCGTCTTTTGGGCATTGCAAATACAAAGACCATATTAGAGTAAGGGATTTATATAATCTCTCTAAAGAACTCTGGGATAAAGCAGATACGTGAATTTGTGTGACATATACATCAGGTGTCTGTCTGTGGGTTTGTGGATGAATGGTAGAAACATTCTGCTGTCTTTAATCACCTCTCGTGCCTTTCCATCCATCACTTTGAAGACGGTATGGATGATGACTGTGACCTGGTGTGTGAGAATGGCTACATTCTCCAGTGTTCACACAGCAAGCTTCCTCTTGGATGCTTAAAAACATTGAATTAAAATTCAACATATGAAGTGTAATTTTACTTGAATTTAAAAAAAGAAAACGAAACTGAAGTGAAAGTTAAGAGTTTTCTCTACTTCAGATGAATGGCTTTCTCCTTTTGCTAACAAGTGCTATTGTGTCATCAGAGATTCTTCTGGCTCTGGTTCAAGATAGAGGACTAAACATTTCTTTATGCATGTTTCTCAGTACATTCCGCAAAGATGCTAGTTAAAACAAAAGGAAATAGAGTCATCATAGGCAGAGAAGAAAGTGATGTAGGTTGGGGAAACAGGCCAGTCAATTCCGTAGAGAATTTCTAGAAGATTGAAAATAGTTGGGTTATGCTGAGGAATACGTTAGAATGGGGGGCACTTCATGTCAAATACGTGACGGAGTCTGAGGTAGAGAATTCTCCCTTGTGAGAAAGAATGGTTCCTCACTCAGACAGTTGGAGACAGCACATAGACAAAAAAAAAGGGGGGGTGGTAAAGGAGGGACCCATTGAAATGGCTCCTTGGAGGGATATCTTCTGAACAGATGTGTTGGTCTGGCCTCCTCTACATTTCCTTCCTGTTTGTTCTCTCCCATCATCAACATACACACAGAGTTCCTAGCCTCATCTATTTACCCTGAGGCTAAACTCAGAGAATGGCACTTTAGAGAAGGTAATTGCTCTGTTGAGGTGTGGGATTGGTGTAAGCAAACAGGATATAGCCCTTATCAGTTCAGCCTGGGGGGGGGGGGGGGGACTGTGCAGGTAGGTGGAGGGCTTGGTGAAAGCTTGTTTGCAGCTAGCCTTCCCGTTGAAGGAAATAGACTTGAAAAGAAAAGAAAAAAGAAAGGAAAGGAAAGGGAAGAAAGAGAAGAGAAAAAAGAAAAGAAAAACAAAAAAGAAAAAAGAGGCCTTTGTACATACAGAGATGTGGTATCCTAGCTTTCTTCATTCATAAATATAAATGGACATTTCAGGACTGCCAGATATTTGAACACAAACAGCACAAAGGAGAAGCAGTAAAAACAAAGTGGCCAAAAGAGAAACAGACAAATCTTAGATAAAGGATAATTTTAAAAATCATTTATTCTATCCATTCAACACGTTAGTTAAATATCCAATGCCTTCTAGGTGCTATTGTAGGCCCCGAGACACAGCAATGAAGAAAACAAAAATCTCTGCCTCATGGAGCTTATATTCGGGCAGGAGAGACAGATAATACATAAATAATAAACATAAGAAATATGTAATTTAGGTAAGATGATAAAGATAAAAATAGAACACAAAAGGCGATATAAAAAAGACAAAAGTACTGGGTGGGGCAACATAAATTATAGTTTTAAATAGAGTATTTAATGGGTGCCTGGATGGCTCTGACCCCTGGTTTTGGCTCAGGTCATGATCTCATTGTTCGTGAGTTTGAGCCCAGTGTTGGGCTCTGTACAGGTGGCAGCACAGAGCCTGCTTAGGGTCCTCTCTCTCTCTCTCTCTCTCTCTCTCTTCCTCTCTCACTCCGTCTCTCTGCCCCCTCCCTGGCTTGCACACCCGTGCACTCTCTGTCTCACAAAAATAAATCAATAAACATTAAAAAAAAAAATTAAATAGTGTAGTAAGAGCAGGTTTATTGAGAAGATGACAACTGAGCAAAGAATTGAAGTCAGGGAGTCAGCCAAGATGAAAGAACTTTCTGGGAAGATGAAACAGCCAGAGCACAGACCTTAACACAGGAGCACGTCTAGTATCTTTCGGATAAACAAGACGTATCACTTCTGCTGGCATAGGGCTGAGGCAGAGAAAGACTAGAGCAGGAGTAACCCAGGTCACATCTTGTAAGGCTTTGCAGGCCATTGTAAGAGCTTCGGCTTTTATGCTGAGTGAGCTGGGAAGAAGCCCTTGAAGGTGAAGGAACAGAGGAGTAACATGACATGACTTTGAATTTAAAAGGATCCTTCTGGCTGCTGTGGGGAGGGGCGGGATAAATGCAGAAGCTGGAGACCAGACCATGCAGAGGCTATTGGTGAAATCCAGGCAAGACATGACGAGGAATTGGACTAGGGTGTTAGCAGTGGGGATGGTGAGAAGTGATCGTAACTTAGAGTATATTTTGGAAGTGGAGAAGGCAGAGGAAAATTATACCCTTCTTAACAGGCAACAATGGCCCGATGGAGGAAGTCCAAGCTCAGTAACCAGGTGATAGAGCTAATAGAACAGTGAAAACACCTTACCAGGGCACCTGGGTGGTTCAGTCGGCTAAGTGTCCGACTTTAGCTCAGGTCGTGTTCTTGGTGAGTTCAAGCCTCGCCTGGGCTTCTGTGCTGACACCTCAGAGCCTGGAGCTCCCCTCAGATTCTGTGACTCCCCTCCCCCCTCACTCTATCTCTCTCTCAAAAATAAATAAACAGTAAAAAAATTTTTTTTAATGTTAAAAAAACTTTACCAAAATAATAATAATAATAATAATAATAATAATGAGAACCCTCAAAGAGATACAGTAAGATCATAGAAGACTTTCTGGGTATAACCCCAATCTCATCATTTCCAAAATTATGAACTTCCTAGATCAACTGAAAAAGAGACCACCCATTACCCAGAGTTCTGGAATACAAATGAAAGAAATATCTCACTATGTAGACAAAAAAAAAAAAAAAAAAAAAACACAAAGAGGTAGAATCTTTAGATTTGGAAGGTAGGCTCATTTAGTTTCAGGCTTAGAATGAGGAAAGGCATAAAATGAGGTACAACTTCCTTCTGTTCTCCACGATTTCCCTCACACTGGGGTCCTGTACTTCTAATCACAATGCCTAGAGAACTCACTCTGGCTTATGAGTCCTTCAATATCAAAAATGCTGTAGGGGCGCCTGGGTGGCTCAGTCGGTTAAGCGTCCGACTTCGGCTCAGGTCATGGTCTCATGGTCCGTGAGTTCGAGCCCCGCGTCGGGCTCTGTGCTGACTGCTCAGAGCCTGGAGCCTGTTTCGGATTCTGTGTCTCCCTCTCTCTCTGACCCTCCCCCATTCATGCTCTGTCTCTCTCTGTCTCAAAAATAAATAAACGTTAAAATTAAAAAAAAAAAATGCTGTAGCTTTCTGAAACAGTGGGTCTCCAAACTTTTGTTTGCGTCGTACTTTTGATCACCGGACTTTTTTCTTTTCTTCTGTCTTTTCTTTCTTCTTCTTTTTTTTCTTTTTTTTAAACACAGTTAGGAGAGTTACATGCTTGAGATGGGTATTACCCTGGTTATTTATTGTTCACATGGGAATCGATCTTAGCATCAAAACTAGTGGGATGCCAGGCATTATGTGCCTCCTGATGTGATGCAATATGAAATTCACAGCCTTGCCTACAAAATAATCTTGTCAAAAATGCTAAACTGAAATTTATCAAGCTTTTAGCTCTAATTTACAGCTTTTAGAAAATACAGGGTAAAGGAAAAAGAGTTAAAAAATACCTGTATGCTCACTTCCCATAGTCTATCACTGTAATACTGTCTTTCCCTGTACCCCCAAGTCCCTCCACCTTATACTGTCTTCACTGTACTTGCCTGGCAAAAGCCTGCTTTGGTTAAATCCTTCCATGCTCTGGGCCAACTACAAGCCTACGTCTAAGCACCTGCTTATGGCTAGTAGAAAGCACACAACCAGACCAACTGCTTTTGTTTTGAATCTCTGACCACAAACCTCAAGTGAGCCCTTGGGACTCCTTGGCAATTCCACTCTCCTCAAACCTCCAAAACCACTTTCCTCTGCCTTACTGTCAGCTGATTTTTACTGAGAAGATAAAAGCAGTCATTAGAGAACTTCCTCATCTTCCCACCACAAAATCTATTCTCCCTACATCTTTGCCACAAGTTCAGCTTGCCTTTTTTCAAGGGTGAATAAACTTACCTTGTTCCTATCGAGGGACAGGTCCTTTCTTCTGTGTATGGGACCCAGCCTCTCTCAGCATTTAAGTATTTTGCTCCTGTACTTTTCCCTCCTTCTCACGTGTCAAATGTCCCCATAAATTGGATGAGCATCAAGAAGGCTATAATCTCTCTCATCCCTCAATCCTGCTGTGTTCCACATTACAGCAAAATATCAGGAAAGCTTTGTTTAAATCCTATGTATCAACTTATTAACCTCTCATTTTTCCCACCGCTACCCCAAAACAAAGAGAATAACAAAGTAAACATCTATGTCCCCACTTCTCAGCTTCAGAAGTAAAATATTATAAATACATTTAGAGTTCTTTTATATCTCTCCTGGATCCCATTCTCTTCCCTTGTCCCCTAGCTCAGAGATAGTTAATATGGCACCCTTGAAAACTAGACCACCTAGGTCCCCTGCTGCAAAAGCATTGTGATGACAGTCCAAGATGATCCTGTCTGAATTTTTCACCGTATTTGCTTCTCCCGGCTGCTCCCAGCAATGACTAAGCACAGTGAAATACAGGTTCAGGCTCATTTGTGTGTGATGCAGGACTTCTCTGGTAGATGACTCTGACTTAAGGGCTCCCCATTGGCCTGGCCACAACTTTCTTTTTTTTTTATTATCTTTTTTTTTCTTTTTGTTCTTTTTTAACTTGTTTTATTTTTTATTTTTATTTTTTTAATTTACATCCAAATTAGTTAGCATATAGTGCAACAATGATTTCAGGAGTAGGTTCCTTAGTGTCCCTTACCCATTTAGCCCATCCCCCCCTCCCACAACCCCTCCCATAACCCTCAATTTGTTTTCCGTATTTATGAGTCTCTTCTGTTTTGTCCCCCTCCCTATTTTTATATTATTTTTGTTTCCCTTCCCTTATGTTCATCTGTTTTGTCTCTTAAAGTCCTCATATGAGTGAAGTCATATGATATTTGTCTTTCTCTGACTGACTAATTTCACTTAGCATAATACCCTCCAGTTCCATCCATGTAGTTGTAAATGGCAAGATTTCATTCTTTTTGATTGCCGAGTAATACTCTGTTGTATATATATACCACATCTTCTTTATCCATTCATCCATCGATGGACATTTGGGCTCTTTCCATACTTTGGCTATTGTTGATAGTGTTGCTATAAACATGGGGGTGCATGTGTCCCTTCTTAACAGCACACCTGTATCCCTTGGATAAATACCTAGTAGTGCAATTGCTGGGTCGTAGGGTAGTTCTATTTTAGTTTTTTGAGGAACCTCCATACTGTTTTCCAGAGTGGCTGCACCAGCTTGCATTCCCACCAGCAAGGCAAAAGAGATCCTCTTTCTCTGCATCTTCATCAACATCTGTTGTTGTCTGAGTTGTTAACGTTAGCCATTCTGACAGGTGTAAGGTGGTGTCTCATTGTGGTTTTGATTTGTATATCCCTGATGCTGAGTGATGTTGAGCATTTTTTCATGTGTTGGTTGGCCATCTGGATGTCTTCTCTGGAGAAGTGTCTATTCATGTCTTTTGCCTATTTCTTTACTGGATTATTTGTTTTTTGGGTGTTGAGTTTGATAAGTTCTTTGTGGATTTTGGATACTAACCCTTTATCTGATATGTCATTTGCAAATATCTTCCCCCATTCTGTTGGTTGCCTTTTAGTTTTGCTGATTGTTTCCTTCACTGTGCAGAATCTTTTTATTTAGTGATGTCCCAGTAGTTCATTTTTGCTTTTGTTTCCCTTGCCTCCAGAGACATGGTGAGTAAGAATTTGCTGAGGTGAAGATCAAAGAGGTTTTTGCCTGCTTTCTCCTCGAGGATTTTGGTGGCTTCCTGTCTTATATTTAGGTCTTTCATCCATTTTGAGTTTATTTTTGTGTATGGTGTAAGAAAGTGGTCCAGGTTTATTCTTCTGCATGTCATTGTCCAGTTTTCCCAGCACCACTTGCTGAAGAGACTGTCTTTATTCCATTGGATATTCTTTCCTGCTTTGTTGAAGATTAGTTGGCCATACGTTTGTGGGTCCATTTCTGAGTTCTCTATTCTGTTCCATTGATCTGAGTGTCAGTACCATACTGTCTTGATGATTACAACTTTGTAGTATAGCTTGAAGTCCAGGATTGTGATGCCTCCTGCTTTGGTTTTCTTTTTCAAGATTGCTTTGGCTATTTGGGGTCTTTTTCTGGTTCCATATAGATTATTTGTTCTAGCTCTGTGAAGGATGCTGGTGTTATTTTGATAGGGATTGCATTGAATATGTAGATTGCTTTGGGTAATATTGACATTTTAATAATATTTGTTCTTCCTATCCAGGAGCATGGAATCTTTTTCCATTTTTTTGTGTCTTCTTCAATTTTTTTCACAAGCTTTCTACAGTTTTCAGGGTGTACATTTTTCACCTCTTTGGTTAGATTTATTCCTGGTATTTTATGGGTTTTGGTGCAATGTTAATGAGATTGATTCCTTGATTTCTCTTTCTGTTGCTTCACTGTTGGTGTATAGGAATGCAACTGATTTCTGTGTGTTGATTTTATATCCTGCAACTTTGCTGAATTCATGAATCAATTCTAGCAGTTTTTTCGTGGAATCTTTTGGGTTTTCCATTTAGAGTATCATGTCATCTGCAAAGAGTGAAAGTTTGACCTCCTCCTGGCCAATTTGGATGCCTTTTATTTGTTTGTGTTGTCTGATTGCTGAGGTTAAGACTTCCAATACTATGTTGAATAACAGTGGCGAGAGTGGACATCCCTGTCTTGTTCCTGACCTTAGGGGGAAAGCTCTGTTTTTCCCCATTGAGGATGATATCAGCATTGGGGCATTCATAAATGGCTTTTATGATCTTGAGGTATGCTCCTTCTATTCCTACTTTCTTGAGGCTTTTTATCAAGAAAGGATGCTGTATTTTGTCAAGTGCTTTCTCTGCATCTATTGAGAGGATCATACGATTCTTGTCCTTTCTTGTATTGATGTGATGAATCACGTTAATTGTTTTGCAGATATTGAACCAGCCCTGCATCCCAGGTATAAATCCCGCTTGGTCGTGGTGAATAATTTTTTTAAATGTATTATTGGATCCGGTTGGCTAATATCTTGTTGAGGATTTTTGCATCCATGTTCATCAGGGAAATTAGACTATAGTTCTCCTTTTTAGTGGGGTCTCTATCTGGTTTTGGAATCAAGGTAATGCTGGCTTCATTGAAAGAGTTTGGAAGTTTTCCCTCTATCTATTTTTTGGAACAGCTTCAAGAGAATAGGTGTTAACTCTTCCTTAAATGTTTGGTAGAATTCCTCTGGAAAGCCATCTGGCCCTGCACTCTTGTTTTTTGGCAGATTTTTGATTACTAATTCGATTTCCTTACTGGTTATGGGTCTGTTCAAATTTTCTATTTCTTCCTGTTTCAGTTTTGGTAGTGTATATGTTTCTAGGAATTTGTCCATTTCTTCCAGATTGCCCATTTTATTGGCATATAATTGCTCATAATATTCTCTTATTATTGTTTTTATTTCTGCTGTGTTGGTTGTGATCTCTCCTCTTTCATTCTTGATTTTGTGTATTTGGGTCCTTTCCTTTTTCTTTTTGATCAAACTGGCTAGTGGTTTATCAATTTTGTTAATTCTTTCAAAGAACCAGCTTCTGGTTTCATTGATCTGTTCTACTGTTGTTTTTTTTTTGTTTGTTTGTTTGTTTGTTTCAATAGCATTAATTTCTGCTCTAATCTTTACTATTTCCTGTCTTCTGCTGGTTTTGGGTTTTATTTGCTATTCTTTTTCCAGCTCCTTAAGGCGTAAGGTTAGTTTGTGTATCTGAGATCTTTCTTCCTTCTTTCGGAAGGCCTGGATTGCTATATACTTTCCTCTTATGACTGCCTTTGCTATGTCCCAGAGGTTTTGGGTTGTGGTGTTATCATTTTCATTGACTTCCATATACTTTTTAATTTCCTCTTTAACTTCTTGGTTAGCCCATTTATTCTTTAGTAGGATGTACTTCAGTCTCCAAGTATTTGTTACCTTTCCAAATTTTTTCTTGTGGTTGATTTCGAGTTTCATAGCGTTGTGGTCTGAAAATATGCACAGTATGATCTCGATCTTTTTGTACTTACTTAGGGCTGATTTGTGTCCCAGTATATGGTTTATTCTGGGGAACATTCCATGTGCACTGGAGAAGAATGTATATTCTGCTGCTTTAGGATGAAATGTTCTGAATATATCTGTTAAGTCCAACTGGTCCAGTGTGTCATTCAAAGCCATTGTTTTCTTGTTGATTTTTTGATTAGATGATCTGTGCATTGCTGTGAGTGGGGTTTTGAAGTCTCCTACTATTATGGTATTACTATTGATGAGTTTCTTATGTTTCTGATTAATTGATTTATATATTTGGGTGCTCCACATTTGGTGCATAAATGTTTACAACTGTTAGGTATTTTTGGTGGATAGACCCCTTGATTATGATATAATGCCCTTCTGCATCTCTTGA
This sequence comes from Panthera tigris, assembly GCF_018350195.1. Lineage (NCBI taxonomy): Eukaryota > Metazoa > Chordata > Mammalia > Carnivora > Felidae > Panthera > Panthera tigris. Next base: position 13,583,842 of record NC_056660.1, on the reverse strand, counting down.
TACAGTCTTTATTTTAAAGTCTAGATCATCTGATATAAGTATGGCTACTCCAGCTTTCTTTTGTTGACCATTAGCATGATAGATGGTTCTCCATGCGTTTATTTTCAATCTGAAGGTGGTCAGGTCTAAAGTGGGTCTCTTGTAAACACCATATAGATGGATCTTGTTTTCTTATCCATTCTGTTACCCTATGTCTTTTGATTGGAGCATTGAGTCCATTAATGTTTAGAATGAGTACTGAAAGATATGAATTTATTGCCATTATGATGCTTGTAGAGTTGGAGTTTCTGGTGGTGTTCTCTGGTCCTTTCTAATCTTTGTTGTTTTTGTTTTATATATATATATATGTGTGTGTGTGTGTGTGTGTGTGTGTGTGTGTGTACACACACACACACACACACACACACACATATATATATATATATATAATTTTTTTTCATTTTTTCTCCCCTCAGAGATTCCCCTTAAAATTTCTTGCAGGGCAGGTTTAGTGGTTACAAACTCCTTTAATTTTTGTTTGTCTGGGAAACTTTTAATCTTCCCTGCTTTTTGAATTACAGCCTTGCTGGATAAAGAACTTTTGGCTGCATATTTTTCTGATTCAGCACATTAAATATATCCTGCCACTCCTTTCTGGCCTTCCAGGTTTCTGTGGATAGGTCTACTGCAAACCTGATCTGTCTTACCTTGTAGTTTAGGGACATTTTTCCCTTGCTGCTTTCATGATTCTCTCCTTGCTTGAGCATTTTGTGAATTTGACTATGATATGCCTTGTTGATGGTTGGTTTTTGTTGAATCTAATGGGGGTTCTCTGTGGGGGTCCAAAATTCCTGGATTTTGGATGTCTGTGTCTTTCCCCAGGTTAGGAAAGTTTTCTGCTATGATTTGCTCACATAACCCTTCTACCCCTATTTCTCTCTCTTCCTCTTCTGGGACCCCTATGATTCTGATGTTGTTCCTTTTTAATGAGTCGGTGATTCCTCTAATTCTTAAATCGTGGTCTCTTGCCTTCATCTCCCTCTTTTTTTCTGCTTCATTATTCTCTATAAGTTTGTCCTTTATATCACTGATTCTCTGTTCTGCCTCACCCATCCTTGCTGCTGCTGCATCCATCCGTGATTGCAGCTCCGTTGTAGCATTTTTAATTTCATTCTATTTTTTACCTCTTTTATCTCTGCAGAAAGGAATTCTAATCTATTTTCAACTCCAGCTAGTATTCTTATTATCGTGATTCTAAATTCTGGTTCAGACATTTTGCTTGTGTCTGTGTTGGTTAAACCCCTGGCTGTCGTTTCTTTGTGCTATTTCTTTTGGGGTGAATTCCTTCGTTTTGTCATTTTGAAGGGAGAAAAGGAATTAATGAGGTAGAAAAATTGAAATTAAAACAATATTAAAATTAAAAAATTGAACACAAACACACACACACAAAATCTAATAAATGATGCTAGATCCTAGGTGTGTTTTGGTCTGGGTGTTGAAAGTGGTTTGACAGATTAGAGAAAAAAGGGGGGGGGGGAGGAAATCGTTTGAAAATTTGAAAAAATGAATACACTGAAGTAGACTAAAATGAGATGAGGGGAGTAGGAAAAAAAATAAAGACATTTTTAATAAAAATTAAAAATAAAAATGAATTTTTTTCTCTTTCTCTATTCAAGAAAAAGAAAAAAAAAGAGAAAAAAGAAAAAAATTAGTCGTTGGAAAATTTGAAAAAGTGAATACACTCTAGTAGACTAAAATAAAATGATGGAAGTAAAATAGAATTTGAAAAAAATTACATAAAAGCAAGAAATATAGTAAAAAAATTAAAGAAAAATATTTTTAATAGAAATTGAAACTAAAAATGAAGTTTTTCACTTTCTGGGTTCAAGAAAAAGAAAAGAAACCAAAAAGAAAAAGAAAAAAGAAAAAGAAAAAAGAAAACAAGGAAATTATTTGAAAATTTGAAACGGTGAATACACTGAAGTAGACTAAAATAGAATGATGGAAGTGAGAATTTGAAAAAATTTAAACAAAAATAAAAAGTATAGTAAACAAATTAAAGAAAAAATATTTTTAATAAAAATTGAAAATAAAGATGAATTTTTCTCTTTCTGTATTCAAGAAAAAAAATAGTGTAAAAGAAAAAAAAAAGAAAGAAAGAAAATTGAATAGCTGGACCTGCTAACAAATTGAAATGTGACTGAAATTACTTCGTTTTCCCCTAGAAGTCAGACTGTGTAGCGCTTTATAGTCCATAAATTAAGCAGGCGGTGAGACTTGTGTTCTTGAAGAGGGAGGTTGGCCCAGTTGGGCGGGGCTCAGTGTAACGGCTCCTTTCTCCACTAGACGGCGCTGCTAGCCTACTGGCATGGATTGTTGCAGAGCTCGTAGGTGCGTATGCGCATGCGTGGGAGTGGTAAAAATGGCTTCACCCATCTACACAGTCTGTTCTCCCGGATCAGCAATCGCGCACCCGTCCTCTGTCTTCAGCTTTCGTCCACTCCCTGTTTCCTCACTGTCCGTGACCAAGCCCCAGGCAGTACCTCTCTCCCGAGTTTTGTCTCAGATGTGGCTGTTTTCCCCGGCCCCTTACTTCTGAAGGACTGCAGCTTTGACCTGTTCCCGCCCCTCTGCAGGAGGGCTCACCGAGCAATGGCCGAATGTACCCAGGAACGCCCGCTGGAACCTGCTGCTGCCGGAGCCCCGAGACTGCGGCCAGGTGTCAGCCCGCCCCAGCAAAAGTCCGCGAGACAGTGTAGCAGCAGCATTTCAGGGGTTATGGGCACCAGGCTTCACCCTCAACGACCTTGTTTCAGCACCAGCGAATGTGGCCGCCTTCTGGGGTCTGCTGCGACCAGGGGGCCTCAACAGTCTCTGCCTTCCAGCAATGGAACCGCTTTTCCCGGTGTGGCCTGAGAACCTCCCGGACCCCGCTATGTTCCTGGGGATTCGCCCTTCCCGCCAGAGCACCGCCAGGTATGAGCTGCGGAGTTGCAGCCTTTGCGCTCCCCTGGTTTACAGTCTTAATGGAATTTAAACCCTCTCCTTTCTCCTTTCTCCCTTTTCAGTTTAGTCCCCACGGCTGTTTCCAATTTTCCACCTTCTCTCCAGCTGCTTTTGGGGAGGGGTGCTTTTCCCGTATTCTTCCCTGTCCCAGTTCCGTCCTCTCTCTGCCTGCAAAGGCGGCTTCCTGCCTGCCGCGGCTTCTCTCTCCCCAAGTTCACCTCTCCGCACCACGTACCTGCTGAATTCTGTGGTTCAGGTTGTGCAGATTGATGTGTTAATCCTCCAATCAGTTTTCTAGGTGTGTAGGATGGTTTAGTGTTGGTCTGGCTGTATTTCATGGACGCGAGACGCACAAAAAACTACCATGCTGTTCTGCCATCTTGGCTCCTGGCCACAACTTTCTTAAATGCTACTGCAGTCTGAGCTCTTCCCACCCAGTCCTTCCCTGTCTCCTTTTACGGGGGTCAACCCTGCCTCCTGGTGTGAAGTTTTCCTGCCTACTCCTGTTCCTTCCCCTTTATCCTTCACAGCCATTTCCCCTAAAGCATTTCTTGCCATATAATCCCTATTTGATGTCTACCTCTTGGGTGGGTGGGGAGACGGTGGGTGGGTGAGAACCAAAGTAAATACAGACACTGCCCTGATTTTAGTATTCATTATTGTTTATGTCTGTCTGTCTTTTATATTTTATATTATATATTCGTATACTTTTTATATTTTTTCAAAATTTTTAATGTTTATTTGTTTTTGAGAGAGAGAGGGAGAGAGAGAGAGAGAAAGTGTGAGTGGGGGAGAGGCAGAGGGAGAGGGAGACCCGGAATCCGAAGCAGGCTCCAGGCTCTGAGTTGTCAGCACAAAGTCCGACGCGGTGCTCAAACTCATGAACTGGAGATCTGACCGAAGTCAGACGCTTAACCAACTGAGCCACCCCGGTGCTCCTTTATGTTTTTAAACTTTGTGCATTGTTTTTTGTAACTTGCCCTTTTTGCACAGTGATATTTGTTTAGAATTTATCTATGTTGACATATGTCACTCACAATTAATTTTTACTGCTATATTAATACCCTATATAAGTATACTATAATTCATTCATCCATTCTCCACAACTATGTTTTTCCAACTTTTTCTTGTTGTAAGTTGCAGTGAACACTATCTTCTGTGTCTCCATTGTACATTCCTGTAAGAGTTTCTTTGGGATATACAGGAGTTAAATGCTGAGTCATAGTGTATGCACATCTTTAACTTGACAACATATTGTCAAATTCTCTCTAAAGTGGTGGTTCCAAATTTTCACTACATTCTTCTCATCTCTTGATAATGTCAGATTTTTGGTTTTTGCTAATATGATGGGTGAAAAATTATCTTAGTATGGTTTTAATATGCATTTCCCTGATTACTAATGAGGGAGAGTATTTCGTTATATGTTTACTGGCTTTTTAGGTGTCTTCTTTGAAATACCTACTTAAAGCTTTTCTCCATTTTTTTTTTTTTTTACTATGTTGGTTTTCTTATTACATTGATATTCTTAATATATTCAGTATATTATTAGTTATATTCATTGCAAATGAATTGTTCCAGGCTGTGACATGTCTTTTCACTTTGTTTATGGAATCTCTTGGATAATAGAAGTTTAAAACTTTAAAGTAGACAAGCATTTTAATCTTTTCCTTTATGGTTCTCTCTCTCTCTCACTCCCCCCGCCCAGACATTCCCACCCCCTCCACACACACCTCTTTCCTTCTGTCTGTCTTCCTCTGTCCTGTTTCTTTCTTTTGATGTGCTTAGTTTCAGAAATTTTACTGTATCTTAAGATCATAATTATATTCTCATAATTTATTCTAAAAGAGTTAAAGTTCCTCTTTCACATTTAGGATTTCAGTGCATCTGTAATTGATTTTTGTGTATAGTTAGGTAATAATCCAATTCATTTAGTCTCTTTTCTACACAGCATTTGGAGTGATTTGCTTTTTTAAACAGAGCTACAAATAGTGATTCTCCTGCTCAGAACTTTCTGACGACTTCCTATCGCACTTTGAATACACCCCAGTGTCTTACTTTGTCCTATAAGGTCTCACATGGACTGACCCTTGCCGACTTTCTGACCTCTTCTTCTGTCACCCTTTATTCTAGTCAAACCTTACTGGTCTATTAGCTATTCTTCATACATACTAAAGTCATGTCTACCTCAGAGCTTTTGTAGTACTATTTCGTCTGCATGGAATGGTCTTTTTCCTCTGGATATTTGCATGAATCTCTTCTTCAGTTAATTTAGATCCTTACTCAGATATTAATTTATCAGAGAGGACTTCCCTGACCACTCTATATAAATTCCTATCCCCTCCCTACTTCCTCTTACCTTGTTTCATTTTGATTTTTCTTCATAGTACTTCCAACTCTCTGACCTATATCTTGTCTAGTTATTTATTGTTTTCTCAATCAAAATATTAACTCCTTGAGGGAGGAGTTAATATTTTGGGAAGGTGCTTTCTATATCTATACTGATGCATTGCTAGTACCGAGGGAAGTACCTGGAACATAGTAGGGGCTCAGCAAATGTTTGCTGAATGAATGAATGAATGAATGAATGAGTGAATGATGTCTCTTAGGACTTACAAAAATATCTACAATTTATTTCTTCGGATTTGTTTGCTTTTTGGCTCTCTGTTACAATTTGAGTAGAGTAATTTCGTTTCCTGTATATATTCATAGCAAAATTCCCACCTGTTTTAATAAACACACATTTTTCCTTTAGTCATGATTAAATGATAACTATTATCTCTCTATTCGCAGCGAGTTTTATCTTGAAGTTCAATCTGTGGCATTGCATCACAATCCCTTTAATTGAACATTTTATTTTATATTAAAGCACTTGGGCTAGAAAAAAATAAAAGTTACTCAATGGTCAAATTTGGTGGTACACATGAGTTGGCTATCTAGAATGTGAGCTAAAGGAAAATATTCTCAGTGGTGAAGTCCCATTTCTGAGAGTGTTAAGACCATACAACTGAAAAATGAATGCTTTATAAGCCAAAACCACACTGCAGGTAAGCAGTGAGAGCATATTCAGTTTTGGCTTTAATTTAGTTGTCTGAGGCCAATGATCTTGGTTGATAGAAGGGAAATCTCCAGGTGGTCCCTTTGATTTATAGAATTCATGCCCTCAGCATTGGCTGTCTTTGTAATCATTTTGTAGTTGGCCTGCAGATTTACTCTCACTATGACTGAAATGTGCAAAGAAAATGTAATTTGGTTCCTAAACGCTTTACTTCCTAAAACAGATCGAATCATCATCATGAGCCCTACAGTGTTGCAGAGAAAGTCTTCAACTTGCCATAAATGATTTCTCAGTGTTTCATTGGATGTTGTGTGTAGAGTAGTGGCCCTGTGTCTGGAGCATGAATTATTTTAATTATGGATTTAAAAAAATATTTGCTATTAATTCATTTCTATAAATGATTGAAAAGGCTATTGCTTGTAGATAAATGTTCAGATTTCTTCCCTCTGAGTGGATGTCTCTACCGTGGTTTTGCCTGTTAAATTTTTGTGTTGCTCCCCGGGTCCCTGCTCACCTGTGCTGTAACGGTGTCCCTTGTTTATCTGGCCACTGTGTCCACCTGGAGCATCTGCTGTTGGTCTCTTCCCTCACTCAGCGGCCCCTCCCTGTTGAACAGTCCCATCAACCTCTCTGGTGGCGATGTCATTTGTTCTTGGTATAACAACTCTAGGAAATTTCCTGGTCTCATTCTCAAATGCTTTGCTCAGTAACCTAGACGTATGCAGGGACATCTGAGTCTTTTCCACACTATGTGGAAGCCAAGCACAGCTCAAGGGCATTAACTCACACTTCAAGGTTAACTATGCTGTACAACCACTGCAGTCTATTGGGGCTGCCTCCTGAAGGGTGGGGAGGGCATCTGAAGATGCAGTTTCTTTTCTAAAGTGACAAATGTAGATGGGAAAAATAATCTCCATGCTTTTGGTTTTCCCTTTCGGGATCGTTCTGGGTTGCTGACTCAGGCTGGAGGAAAGTTGAGGAACTTCTGACATGTATATGACTGTTTTTCTCCTTCTCCATCTCTTTCTTCCCCTTTCCACACTCCACTTGGGCTTCTTTTCCTCTTCCTCTCTGACTTTCTTATATCATAGCCTCTGCTTCCTTCAGGTGGGATTGCCCTCCATTTGCCTTTGGGCCACAGTGTTAGATAGAAATCCGAAAGAAAAATCAGATTTCTGATTATAGGAGATCCAAAAATCTTATTATGTTGCATTTGAAAGCAATAGTATTACAAATATTTCATTATATTTTATTAAAATACCATGCTAAGTGTCTTGAGGATTTAGAGTCCACTCTATATGAAGTGGGGCTAATAAGATTGCATCAAAGGGCTGTGGTGAGAATGCAAATAAAAAGAACAGTGGACAGAGCCTAGGAGAAGACCTGGCTCATAGACATTGGCTCAGAACTGGCTCCCTGCTTCCCTTTCCCTAGGAGAGTAATGGAATGTCTCCCCCTGCCCCCCCCACCCAGCCCCCTCCCAAAGCATGACTTAGTTTAATTATAGATGTTTTAAAAATGTTTGTTATTAATTCCTTTCTATAAATGATTAAAAAGGCTGCCTCTCTTCTCTGTGCACTTAGTTAAAAGCTTTTCATCCTTAATGTAGACTCCTACAGAAGAAAATGTTTGAAAGAGCAATCGTGTGCAGAAGTTGCCAGGAAGCTATTACTGGTTAAGTAAAGTGATACACAGTGTTATTAAGATCCACAGGTTTATGACCATCATCTCATCAAATCGCCACAATTCTTTATCAGCTAGGAAGAAAACGCCTTCTTTTCAATATAGAAAAGGCTGAGAATGAAGTTACATGCCTTTCTCCAAATCAAGGCAATTGAATATTAGAACAGAATGTGTCTTCATTGATTTATAATCTGGTGTTCTTTGCTTCCACAATCTCTTGTACTTTGTTTCTACAGGAAAAACATTGAATTTGGCCTATGTTTGAACTACATAGGAAAGTAGATCATTATAATTATTTTACAGTTTTGGGCTGGGTAATACTTATTTTGATTTTGATATTTAACAAAAGCGAAGGAAATCTGTAACTATCACAAGGAAGTGGTACTTGACATAATTTCCAGGACTTGTACTCACCCACTTCCCCAGGCACTCCATTAAAAGCATTTCTAACTTAATGTAAGCTACAGAAGAAAGTGTTAGAGGAGTCATGTACAGGAGATGCCATTAAGTTATTACTAAGGAACAGCTCCAGGAAAATTGAAAGTAGCTGCCTCCTAGAGATTGTAGTTTGGGAGAAGCAGTGAATATATTTTACCCTCTCTTAGCAGAGAACAATAAATGCTAGACACTGAGATTCCCTAAGTGATTTGATTTTTTTTTTTTTTTTTCTGCTGAGTGGGAGTAAATTGGGCTACAAGGGCAATTGTGGTGTGTGGTTAATTCTTGGGGGAAAGACTGCTTAACTCTATGTTTGAAAGTTGGGTCAGACATTGAGATAAAGAGACAGATTCAGTATTGCTGACTTTCCTACAGCATGGAGCAGAGATTGAATTTCAATGACTAGAGTGGGTCATTCTGTTAGAATAATTCAATATTTATTTATTAGTCAATCATGTGTTCATTCCTTCAACAGATACCATGCTAAGTGCTGAGGAAATCAAATAAGACATAAGCTCTTCCTCTGAGGATAAGTTTCTGTGTGTGCCAAACATTATCTGGAAAAGGGGATTAAGGCATTGCAAGAAGACATCACTTATCTGAAGTAGCAACAGTTATGGCCTCTGATTGTATAAGATTTTTGATAAATTGAAAGGCAAATCTAGACCTGTTTGGCCAATCCAGGTATTATAGTAGGCACCCTTATGGTCCAAAAGAGAACACCTCCCGGTTGACGATGCTGAATCAGGTAAACAGAGAACAACATTAGTCATGTGACCCGAATTCACATCTCATCTGAAGTAACTTTTTGGAGCAAAGAGAGTAGAGCATGTTCTGGAGTGATCACTCCAGCAGACTTCAGGCTCATGGAGGAACTTAAAGTATTTCTCATACCAAGCCAGTAAATGATAAGAATGCTTGTTATGGCATATATTAGATGGTTACAAGTGTCCACAGAGAATACATAATATTTGTTTCATTTTTAGTCATAGTGTAAACATCCTTTTGAAGAGTTTGGGAGATTTCCTTTGGTTTTTGAGTGGGAGCTTGGTCAAAAGCCAAGTATGACACTATGACACATGAATGACACAGAATTTTACAAGGAAAATCAGAAATGCACATTATATATAAAATTTCATATTTTTAAATTTATATTCCATCTATTCATCAATTCATAATATTCACAAAATTATTCACAATTCATAATATTCACAATTCATAATATTCACAAAACACTGTTTCTCTTTGTCCTGCCCCAGTCTGCTTTGTGAGAACTCATAGTCATCCTCTAAGAGTTCTGGACAACCTCAAGGGTATCTTTCATCTATTCTATATGGAATTTATAGTTTTCTCCTCTTCTCTAGCTTCCACTGACAAAAGCTTCTCTATCTGCTAAAATTAATAGTGGTGACTCTTGCCTGTCATTTTCCTCATGTCTCCAACAACTACCTACAATTCTCTCTTTTCTTCTGATCTCTCTGAGAATCTAGAAGCCATCATTAGAGAACTCCTCCATCCTTCTAAAACCAAACCACCAGACTCTTAGCAATGTTATTATGGATGGACACACCCTGTTCCTACTTAAGGCCAACTTCTCCACTTGAACTCTGGATCCTCCCATCTCCTTCTATCTACTCAGGGACTTGTCCCTAGTAATTATTTCTTTTCTCTCCTGTAATTATGTCTCTGTCCTAGATCATTCCCAATAGCATACAAAGCGCTTAGGGCACAACATATGCTCAGTGAGGGCTCAATGAAAATGGGTATTAGTATTAATATTATCATCATTATCACTCTCTTCTTCAGGATCATCCATACTGAGCTTTGTCATAATGATAGGTATCAGGTCTTCCCTATTCAAGCCTTAAAAATTTCACTCCAGAGAGTGTTACTAGGACAAACATTTAGGCACTCGAGGTTAAGGAGAACAAAAAAAAAAAAAAAATAGACTTAGTATTTTCTGCCTTTATGTGAATATTCTTTATTTTTTAAATGTTATTTATTTATTTTTGAGAGAGAGAGAGAAAGAGAGTGCGTGCACAAACAGGGGAGGGACAGAGAGAGAGAGGGGGAGACACAGAATCCGAAGCAGGCTCCAGGTTCTGAGCTGTCAGTGTGGAGCCTGACTTGGGGCCCAAACTCACAAACCCTGAGATCATGACCTGAGCAGAAGTCGGACATTTAACGGACTGAGCCACCCAGGTGCTCCTATGTGAATATTCTTTAAAGAAATACATAGGAAGACAGAATGAGCTGACACTTCAAGATATCTGTGCTTGCATGGTGATTAATGGGGAGAGCCCAACAGAAAAGATGTAATTTTAAGTGTTGCCCTCATGACAATTTATTTGGAGGAATCCTAAAAACACAGAAGTAAAATAACTAAAAAAATTCAGCTTAATATACAGCATGGCAATTATAGCTAATAACACTATTGCATATTTAAGGGTTGCTAAGATCTTGAAAGTTTCATCACAAGAAAAAGCATTCTGTAACTATATATGGTGATAGATGTTAATTAGAGTTATTGTGGTGATTGTTTTGCAATATACACAAATACCAAATACTTAAGTTGTGCACCTAAAACTAATATGTTGTGTGTCAATTATACCATAATGAAAATAATTCGTAGCTGGCCATAGCAACATCTTTCTAGATATGATGCCTGAAGCAAGGCAAACAAAAGCAAAAATAAACTCTTGGGACTACATCAAAATAAAAAGCTTCTGCATAACAAAGGAACAATCAACAAAACTAAAAAACAACCTACTGAATGGGAGAAGATATTTGCAAACAACATACCTCATAAAGTGTTTATATCTAAAATATATGAAGAACTTATGTAACTCCACACACATAAAAATAAATCTAATTAAAAATGGGCAGAAGGCATGAAAAGATATTTCTTCAAAGAACACATACAGATGGCCAACAGACATATGAAAAGATGCTCAACATCACTCATCATCAGGGAAATGCAATTCAAAATTCCAATGGGATATAACCTTACATCTATTGGAATGGCTAAAATTGAACACAAAAAACAAGTGTTGAAGAACGTGTGGAGAAGAAGGAACCCTTGTGTGATGTTGTTGGGAATGCAAACTGTTGCAATCACTCTAGAAAACAGTATGGAGGCCTCAAAAAGTTAAAAATAGAACTATCCTATCATCTGGTAATTGCACTACTGGGTGTTTACCCAAAAAGCACAAAAACACTAATTCAGGAGTACCTGGGTGGCTCAGTTGGTTGAGCATCCAATTTTGGCTCAGGTTATGATCTCATGGTTCATGAGATCAAGCTCTGTATCAGTCTCTCTGCTGTTAGGTCGGAGTCTGCTTCTGATCCTCTGTTCCCCTCTCTCTCTGCCCCACCTTCACTCATTCTCTCTCTTGCTCTTTCTCAAAAATAAATAAACATTAAAAAAAATAATAAAACACTGGGGCACCTGAGTGGCTCAGTCAGTTGAGCATACGACTTCTGCTTTGGGCTCAGGTCATGATCCCAGAGTTATGGGATCGAGCCCCACATCAGGCTCCATGCTTAGTATGGAGCCTACTTAAGATGTTCTCTTTCTCTCCTTCTGCCCCTCTCCCCTGCTGTCATTCTCTCCATCTCTAAAAAAAACCCAAACAACAACAACAACAACAAAACACTAATTCAGAGTGATACATGCATCCCTATGTTTAATGCAACATTATTTACAGTAGCCGAACTATGGAAGCAGCCCAAGTGTCCATCAATAGATGAATGTATAAAGAAGAGGTGGTATATGTTTACAATGGAATATTGCTCATTCGTAAAAAAGAATGAAATCTTGTGATTTTCAAAAACATGGATAGAGCTACAGAGTATAATACTAAGTAAAACAGAGAAAAAAATACCATATGATCTCACTCATATGTGGAATTTAAGAAATAAATGAGCAAAAGAACAAAAGAGAGAGACAAACCAAGAAAAAGACTGTTTTTTAAAAATTTATTTTATTTTTAAGTAATCTCTATATCCAGTGTGGGGCTTGAACTCACAACCCTGAGATCAAGAGTCGCATGCTTTACTGAGAGAACAAACTTGATAGTTACTAGAGTTGGGAGTGGGTGAAGGGGTGGATGACATAAATGATAGGGATTAGGAGTACACTTATCATGGGGCACCTGGGTGGCTCAGTCGGTTAAGCTTTTAACTCTTGATATCAGCTCAGGTCATGAGATCATGGTTCATGAGTTCAAACCCCACGTTGAGCTCTGCACTGACAGCATGGAGCCTGCTTGGAATTCCTCTCTCCTCCTCCCTCTCTGCCCCTCTCCTCCTCTCTCTCTCAAAATAAATAAACATTAAAAAAAAAAAAAAGAGAGTATCATGATGAGCACTGAGTCATGTATAGAATTGTTGAAGCACTATATTGTATACCTCAAACTAATATAACACTGTATGTTAACTACACTGGAGTAAAATTATAAACTTAAAAAAAGTTGCAGTTTTGACAAAATATTCAATCAATTGAAGTATATACTATATTGCTGCAAAAGTAAAATGCAAGAACAATGGATGATAACTGTGAGGGTTGTTAATTTTCTGTATAAATTTAAGAGTTTTAATAGTTTAACAGAAAAGAAATCAATATTTAATTTAAATATTAAGAGATAATGTATTGGTTATTAGTTTTAAAAAATGTAATATCTTGTAAAGCCAATAAATATTTATAAAATTTAAATATACAAAGCAAAATAATGGAAATCAGATATCAGAATTCTAATCTTTGTAAAATTGTCTGGTGTTCTGTATTTATATGTGTAAATAACTGTTAAGCACTGTAAAAAATAAAATAAAAAAATTCTTAACTCAATAGGCAGAGGGATTATTAGTTAATATTTTGACTAACTATTGAGTGCTGGGAAAGGCATCAGGCAGGACTTTTCTCTTTAAAGAGTTGCTAAATGATATGAATATACAGGTTGGCTTTTTAAAAATATATATATAAGGTAGGGATTTTTTGGTGTGTTCTCATTGTTATTTACATGGATAATATTTAAAAAATTTTAAGTTTATCCTTCTGGAGAAAAATAGTTTCTCTTTCATGATGTATGCTTAATTCTTATTGGAGAATTATATTTCAAAGATACCCGGTATTCACATGCTGAGATCTTTGAAACCCATGTGGAACCAGTTAGAAGGCATGTTGCAACTTTATTCAGTCAAGTGCAGAGAAGGGTATAGACTAGGAACCCACAAGGCTGGGACTCTGAGAACCCCAGCATTAAGACTGACTCTTATACTGGACAATTTTATTTTCGCAGCTTAGTGTCTATTCTCCCTTTTTGTGATAAGAGCATCCCAATTGTTCTTTGGAGAATCATTCTTCTACAGGATATAGTCAATAATGGTACCTGTTTTCCCTTGGCCAAGGTTGGACATGTGGCCTAAGCTTAGCTAACCTGATGATGTCTCACTAGAACTGAAGTATTGGGGAATGTGTTCAAAGTAGATTTGTCCCAGTAGTGGCCTCCTGAAGAGATTGTCCATTCATTCCTACTACCTGCCCAGAACAACTCTGGTTTGTGGTCTTTCTGAACTTCAGTTTTTTTAGGTTTTCATTTAGTTTGTGGGCTACACAACTTCTTTCCAATTATTTGTCTTCCATTAAAGAAGTTCCAAACAATTGTATTGCTTTCCTTACTGATACACATCCCCACCCCTAGTGAGGGACAACTAGCAGCATCTACTCTATTACAGTGTTCATGGGGCTGTGGCTACTTTTCTCATGAAATGGTATTTGTTTCCTTGAGGTTCAGTTGGATGGGTTTTCTGGGCCCATCCCACAATGGAAGTTATAGGCCACTGTAAACTTTGATCCCTGGGAAAGGTAGGAATGAGAGTGGGAGAATTTGGCAAACACTATGAAGAAGTTCAGGGACCTGGACAAACCAGTTGGGATTCAGGAGAGTGCTCCAGTCTCCCTGGAAATTGAAATGCACTCCTAAAAACAAGACAACAGAAACATGAGAGTAATGGAGATAACATTACGCATTGGGAAGCACAATCCCTGGGGCCTCTTCAGGCTCACCAAGTAAGGGATTTAAGAAAGGAAGACAAACTCAAAAATGAGCCAACTGAAGATAAAGGGGTGCCTAATAGTGTGCTATAGAGGAGTCACACAGAGCTGAGTTCAAAACCTAAGTTCAACATGTGGGTTCTTCCTGTGGTAATGGTGAAACTATGGAGACGTTCTCAAGGGATGACATAAATATGTCTTCCTCTGGAATGTGTTCCCTGTCACTTCCTCTTTTCCTTCTCTCCACCCTATGCTGCTTTTGATGCTCAGCTCTCTGTCCCAGTGGTAACATCCACTTTCCGTATCACAGTGTTTATAAACTTTATGTTACTTGTTTGTCACCTCAACAAGAATGCCAGCTTCACAAGAGAGCAACCTTGTCTTTCATGTTCACCATTGTATCCTCAATGTCAAGCACAGTGCCTGACACTTAATGAAAATGTGTCAAGTATTGAATAAGCAAAAAGGCTGCAGAGCTGTAAGAGAGGTAGAAGGAGATTTTGTGATAAGCAAAGCAATGGAAAGCCCTTTTTATGTGTTGTAGTGTTATATTAAGTAATGTATTTACAAAGTACTATATCCGAGGTCGATTCTAAATGACAAAAATAAGTCCCTTGGCAGTAATTATGGGATTTTTGATAATAATGTAAAACTTCTCTGAAGCATGTTAAATCTTTTCACAGGGTAGTTTTCTTTATTATACTAGACCAATCACCTAAATATATGTAGGAAAATGCTTTTGCTTCACAATGACATATAACAATTTTAATAGCACCTATTAAAGTGCTTTACCCATAGTAGTTGTTCAGCAACTAATTGTTGATGGAACAAATATATTCAGCAAAATTGGCCTCTTTTTGCAAAGCACTTTTAAGGCTAAGAATAACTACTTACTATATAATTCTATAATAGCTCACATTACAGCAAAAGATTAAAAGAGAATAAAAGAGAAACATATCTTGTATATTTTTCTGATATAAACTTGTGTTATAACTTATTCTTGTTCATCCAATCAATGAGGATTTGGATTTTGAAATGGTTACAATGCATCTTGTCACCTGACACATTCTTTCATAAAGAACCGTTGATAAATCTTAACTGCACACACTGTGTTAAGGTCTTAATCCTACATAAAATACATATATATCTATATATATCTATATATATAGATATAGATATAGATAGATAGATAGATAGATATACATATATATCTATATATAGATATATATATCCGTTTACCTAATGAGAAAGGATCACTTTCTTCCTCTTGGTAGAAATTAAAAGCTCATAATATTTGAAAAGGTAGACTTTGCCATTGTACTTCTGTCTCTATAAATCATCATAGACACTGATTTCTTGCAAAACAGGTTTCATGTAATATTTATGTAAGTTGCACATGACCTTGAATGAAAGCAAGGGTTAGAAGAAACAGTGTTCTTATTGTTTGACAGAATGCGTCTCTATTTTGTCAGATATTACTTACTCGGGCCATATGTGATTTTTTTTTTAACAGAATAGAAGTTGTTCATTTTAAAGTTGGGCTATGGGGAAGTATGACATTTCTTTTTAGAATCAATATTATTTTATGTTGCACTTGTAGAAAATTTCTGTAAATAAGCCAAGAGGCATACCAGCAGCAACGCTGGGTATAGAATATATGTGGATGAGTCAAAAGTTAAAATGTCCTCTTCCCAGTCACAGAGTTGATTGTGGAGGAATCATGAGAGCAGATGGAAAGATCAGATATCTGAGAGGTGGGGTGTAGGTTGCTGTGTTTGATAAACATGTGCCCTTATCCAACCTCGCAGCTCTGAAGAAAATCTGTGTAGTAAGGAGAAGCAGTGCTACTGGGTTCTAGTCTGGTCAGTAGAATTTATTAGCTGTGTGACCTTGGGCAATTCATTTAACTTCTCTGAACATTTCCCGTAAACTAATATGTAGGGTCCGTACCCGGGTTACCTAATTTATAAGGCTTCTCCTATCTACCCTACTTACTGCTCCCTTGTTAGCACTCTAAGTTCCAGTCATATTCAACTCCCCTTCTCCTCTTTTTATTTTCTTTATAGGACACTCTGAAATGATCTTATTCATGTGGTTGTTTTCCTTCACCAGAATGGAAATGCCAGGACTGGAAGGATCTTGGGTGCTGTTCTTCTGGTAGACTAAACACTACAACAATACCAAGAAATTAGTTGGTACATAAAAATAATTGGTGAATGACTTCTAGGTATATACCCAAAAGAAGTGAATGCAGGGACTGTAACAGGTATTAGACACTCATGTCCATGGCAGCCTTATTCGCCATAGCCAAAAGCTGAAAGCAATTTAATTGTCAATCGATGAATAAATGGATAAACAAAAATATGTTATATGCATACAATGGAACATTATTCAGCCCTTCTGACACAGGATACAACATGGATGAACCCTGAGGACATTATGCTATGTGAAATAAGCCAGACGTAAAGGAACAAAAATGGTGTGATTCCACTTACATGAGATACCTGGAGGAGTCACATTCATAGAGGCAGAAAGTAGAGTCGTGATTGCCAGGGGCTCAAGGGAGGAGGAATAGGGAGTTGTTATTTGATGGGTACAGAGTTATAGTTTGGGAAGATGAAAAAGTTCCAGAAGTGGATGGTATAATGGCCGCACAACAATGTGAAAGTACTTAACTCCACTGAACAGTGTACTTAAAAGCGGTTAAAATGGTAAATTTTATCTGTGTTTCACAACAGTAAAACAGAAATTGGTGGATCAGTGAGTGTGGAGTTCCTTCATACAAGTGTTTCTCACTCCCTGGAACACTGTCCTCTGTCATCCCCCCATCCCTGCTCTATTCTCCCCTTAACCTTCACCTCGCCAACTCCTGGTCATGTACCGGCTCTCAGCTTATCCAGGTTTCTCAACAGCAGCACCATTGGCATTTGGACTGAATAATTCTAGATTGTGGGAGGCTCTCCTGTGGGTGAGTCTCTAATGCTTCCTATAGTTTATTTGCTATACTTAAAGCACTATCTCTTACATAGCTCACCTGTATCACTCAATAAGTCAGTGGCTGAATTGGGATAGAGTAAGTCCTATCACTAAGTATACTTTTACCTTTAGAAATTCATTCTGGGTACATAAAAGCCCTAAGTACCAAAAAGCCATGATTGCTAATTTGGAGCTTGATTTTAAGAGACAGAAACTAAAACACAGGTAAAAAATGAATTTATTTTATTTTATGAATTTTTACAAAAGAATTCTATACTTATTACACTGAAAACAGATAACTTAATTGTTGTCTCCAGTGTGCTATAAAGGTACCAAGTACAGGAGGAGAATTTGAAATTATGTTCAATTTATCTGTTCTGATAGAAATAACTTAAAACTATGATTTCACATTTGAGAGAATCTTTTGTTGTTGTTGTTAGCGTCATTATGTGTTAAAATCAGAGGGTTCATGTTCTTATACAAATGAAAAGGAATGGGAATGCAATATATTTCAAATCACAAGCTAAACTGGAAAAGGTGTATAAGTAGTATGAGCCTTAGAAAAATTTAGAGAGAGGTGATGTGCTAAAGGCAGAGCTAAGGAAATAACTGTCTGAAAATAAGAATATAAATAATATTTTTGAAGGAATAATGGTGTATTTTGTTAATTAAAAGCTAAATTTGAATTACTTAAGCAGCAGAATATGGAGAAGATAAGATGACCTTCACATTTCAACCTTCCATTTCCTCCTTACCATTTCTTAGGCACATATGTGAGAAGAACTGCAAAGTGGCTCACCCCTTTCCCACTCCTGCCCCTTTTGCCATGGCTTCCTGAACTATTGAGGCAAGAAGTTTAAACTGCATTTCGCAGATCCCTTTGCAGTTCAGATTCGACGTGTGAGCTACGCGTCCTCAGCATATATAACCTATGTTAACTGTGCCTCAGCATATGGTTTACAGACTTTGCATGATGTGATGGCACCTTCTAAGACTATGCAGGGTCTCTTTTGTAGGTGAGACTTGGAAGGAAGAAGTGAGTAATGAGTGGTTGGTGTAAATACTCAAAGAGATAGCATCTGCTGGCAAGTATGGTGGTGAAATCTTTGGTTCTTCTGGGGAAACTTTGCTAAAGAAACTACTGATCCTGTCATTGGCCTGGGGCAGTGAGGTTTCAGCTAGAAAAGGATGTTAGAGGAGCTGAGTATTCTATTCAGTTCAACTGAGTATTGTTGGTTGATTTATCCATGCTACACAACCTGCCTCTCCTAGAAATTTCATTAGCTGCCTAATACCTTGTAGTAATTTCCTTTGGGCATAGACTAGCTAAATGAGATTATGTTTCCAGAAACTATGGATTCTGACAGATACAATTTATTATGGTCAATGTCTGTGATAGGTACTATAGATAGAGATAAGTTTATATTCAACTTTATATTCATTCTTGCTCATGAATGTTCATTTTGAAGGGCTTTGAAGTCTCATAGGGGGAGCCAGAAATAGGCATGCAAATAAATAATAACAGTACAATTTAATATATACAGTTATAGATATGTAATACAAAGTGAAACCAGAGCACAGAAAATGAACAACGATCTAGTAGGGTAATCATTCAAGAAGGGTAATTGGACCAGGAAAGTTTCATGGAAAGGGCATCATTTGTAGTGTATCCTTAAGAATGAATGGAAATATCTCAGGTAAAGAAAGTGGGAAGGATATTCCCAGAAGAAGGAAGAGAATGTTTAAAGTCATGGAGTGATGAGACAGCACAGGACATTCAGCAAGTGTAAGAGTTTTGTTATTTGTTATATGGAATATAGAATTTATGTCAGGGAGGTCAACCTACGAGAAAAAGAGAGCCTTGTATGTCACATTTAGGAGTTGGGCTCTGAGGATTTGGGGCAGGATTATATCTCCTGTTTCAGGAAGATTACTTGGGCAGCCATATGTAGAGTAGATGGAGGGCACTTCTGGAAGTAGGATGCAGGGAAAATGTAAGAGGCTATTGTCATGATCTAAGGAAGAAATGGTGAGGCAGTGGCACAAGGAACTGAGTGAAATGGATGGATTAGAGAGAGACTGTCGTTGCTGGTCTGCAGCAGGAGCTCAATAAACATTAACTGAATGAAATACAATGGGGGAAAATTGAACATGATGGAAAAGTTCTTGGCTTGGGTGAATAGGAGGAAAAAGAACATGCTTTCCAGTACACATACAGTAAGTATGCGAGTGGCGGTGTGAGTCTCTACCTCTATTTGAAGGCAGAAAAAAACCTGGAAATTAACCTGCTAACATTTGCTTTCATCCTTCCAGTCCCTCCTTCACTCAGTAAGTATTTATTGAGTACTATTGATGTAGTAGCACTGGGCTAGCCACTGTGGATTCCATAGTGAATTAGCCGGGCTAAATGGGATAGCAGACATAAAATGAATAATGATCAAATAACTAGTTACAGTCACAAGGAGCATTCTCAAGAATAAACACAGGGTGTTATGACAGGGAAGGTTTAGGATTATATGAGCCAGAGGGGAAGTGCTGTGGAATAGTGAGCATTATTGATATAGTGAGAGTAAAACTTGTTTTTCCAAAGAAGAGTGTGCTTTTACAAATCTATCATGCTATTCAGATTTCATAAAAGCCATTGTCTTATATCTTTAAGGTATTATGCTCTGGTGTCATTGTTGGAAATCTCTCTCTACACAGGGCAAGTCTACCCATTCATTCTCCCTTCTGCCACTATTAGTAAAGACTCTTCTGATTAATTATTAACTATCAAATGTATCTCTAGAACACCACACTAAGTGGTAACGTATTAATGAAGATGGATTTGAGGTCCTGTTCACACTTCTTGAGGGAAGGAAGCTGGACTATGCTGACAACCAATCCCATTAATCACTTTCTGTTAGATTTACTGTGTGATTTAGTTTGGTTTTCAGTGGGGATTCTTTTCTCCATTCAAAAATAGATACTTTCTGCAGATAAAGGAAATGCCTGTAAGATTTACAATGACACCAACCATACTAATTTATAGAGAAAGCCTGCATGGGTTACTAGTAAGAACATTTATGGGTTGGTAGACCAATATAAGTCATATATTGGTCTTGGCAATCACTTCATAAATGAAACAGTCTGTCTGTAAGTGTATCAGATTAATTGAAGAAACCTGAAGTAAAGTACAATGTTTAATTGGCTGAGAGCAGTGTTTCTCGAACTATAGATTGCAATTCATTAATGGCTTGTGAAATCAATTTAGCAGGTTGTGATCAGCATATTTTAAAAGAGGAAATAGAATAGGAAATGTAGTAAAAATACTAGAGAATATTATGTATACAAAGAATACTGTTTCTTAAAACTTTTGTTTTATATGTATGCACACATAATATATGTAGTATTGTATATATGCGTATAATGTGAATATATACATAAAATATGTGTAAATTTATTTATGTACATACCAGGTAAATATGTAAAATGTCAAGGAAATCTCAAAGCCATAGATCTGGAAAAAAAGTTCCAGAAAAAGTTCCCTTCAAATCTGGTTTTCCATTAAAATACAAATCCCAAGTTAATTATTATTGCTTAAGGCACATTGGAAACTATTGAAATTATTGGGTTGGAGAATATTTAACAAATTTTTCCTCTGAATGAATACTGGGTAAAACAAGAAGGTAAAGATACTTTTGATTTGGTAAATATATATTTAACATGCTAAATAAAGGCGACCAAAGTCTCGGGGTTTGCTAATTTTGTTGTTTATACAGAGTTCTATGGCTGTCACCCCTTAGCTGTGGGGGACACATTCCCAGACTTCAGATACCTGAAACCATAGATAGTATCAAACCCTATATATACTATGTATTTTATTATACATATATACCTATGATAAAGTTTAATTTGTAAATTAGACATAGTAAGAGATTAACAATAACTAATAATAAAATGCAACAATTATAAAATATACTGTAACAAAAGCTATATGAATGTGGTCTTTCTCTCCTTTTCAAGACTTTTTATTGTCCTGCCCTCACCCTTCCTCTTCCTGTGATGATGTGAGGCGATAAAATACCTACTCAATGAGAGGAAGTGAGGTGAGTGATGTAGGCATTGTGACAATGTGTTAGGCTACTACTGACCTTCTGAGGATAGTCAGAAGGAGGTTCACTTACTTCCAGACTGAAGGTAACTGAAACCATAGAAATCAAAACCATGGGTAAGTGGAGGACTACTGTATTTCGTCTTACATTTAAGGAGTTTTATATCAAATATATAAGAAGGATTGATTCATTTTCATAAGTATATTAACTATTATAACCTGGAAGAGATTAGAGAATCAGACTTGTGTTTTTATATCTGACAATAGCTTGGTTTGCACTCTGTGAATATTCATTAAGATTGTTCCCTAGACCCCGTGACACCTTTCTGTATTTAATAATTACATTTCTAGGTATGTTCTGATTAAGACATTTCCCTTTGTTTTGTTCACTTTTGTTTCTCTCCCAACTGCATCTCTTCATGCCATTCAACTCTGATCCTTTCTCTGGGATTCACAACCATCTTATTTCTTCTGCTGTTCTGTAATTTGTCTCTGAAGTCTTGTTTCTTGTCAGACCTAGAAATATTGGCAATGATAGGGAGCCAAAATAAAATGAGAGAAAAATGATTATGTTATTTTGGTCAATGTTGAAGTGAAATGTATTTAAATTTTTGAATTAGGAAAAAAGACAGCCAAAGTCCATCATTATTTAATATATGAGTGTAAACCCCATCTTTTTGCCTCATTTTGGTTCTAGTATCTGTCCTAGGTCTTGTGTAAACACCTTGTTTTCCAATCAACCTATAAACTTAAGATGTATTCCCTACAAAATAAGATTGTACAGAAGAGGGCAGTTTTCAATTGGGATTGATTTCTCTCTAGAGTTCAAAATCACAGTGGCTTTAGACTGGATTTCGCCTTAAGAAAGAAGCCGATTTCGTACTAAAATTAAATGATCATTATCTCAGGATAAGATTTTCTTTTGGAAAACAACTGGTCTCCAAGAATTATGATTTGAAATAACTCAGTATGTTGATGGTTACTAAGTAATTACAAATATAATGAATATTTCAGTAGTTTTTTGTGGCCTGCTAAACACAAAGAGGTAACTTTAAAAGAAAAGTCTAAATCTTCTGTCTTAGCATTTAAGAATGATTAATAATGCTCAAAAAACTCCACATATAACCAGATTTATAGTAATGATACTCATAAAAAGGATAGAATTTTTAATCCATTCATCAGATTCTCTTCAACTGTTTCAAAGATCTTAAGTAATTATGCCATTAATTATTCTATTCAGGCCATTTGGTGAAGAATATAGAAACAAATGACTTCTCGGAAAAGATACTGAAAAGACATTTATAAGACACACACTTCCACTGAGTAGGCAGTACTCATTCTATGACTCTAATTCGCCAAGACTTCTATGTGCTACACCTATGTTTATGAGAAGGTATCTTAGAAATTCTGAATTCAGATATCAGCTATGTCATAGACCTTATGCATAGTCTAAGTTATTTTTTTCTTTGTCTCTATGTTTTCATTTATATAGTGAGTAAATCTAAAATGTATTTCTCTCATATGATAGAAGGTGCTTTGATGATAAGAAATATGAGATAAATGTTAAATATTTGCACACTGGCTTCTAGGAGTGGGAGAAGATGTGCAGGCTTAAAAAAATGTTTGCATTGCTCTTGTGTGGAGCGGAACTAATATACCGAAATGAGTTAGGTGGGATTAAAGGCAACGGATACATATCTAGACATTCCTTAAGGAGGTGGCTATTTGCAGTTTGTCATACATAAACTATCATTGTGTGATCTATGTATTTTCTTTCCATAGTCCTTGGTTGTGAAGTCGAGAAATGTTTTGAGTGTCACTGGTGAAAGTGGCTAGAATTTACCTCCAGAGAATCCTCTGAGTATTGCTTGTAATAGATGCACATTGAAATGAACTTTGTCAATAAGACTGATGAAGTCCGTTATACCAGTGTATCTAAAATAATTATCTCACTCTTAAGAACACATTTCTGAAGAACTAGCCTGGTACATGCTGAAGAGACACCAACAGTTGAAGGCCCTTCTAGCTCATTTGTATTCATTGCCAAAATCTGGCTATTATTATAAAGCATTCCCTTGGTACAAAGAAAAGAGATGTTATCATTGCCCCTGTTTTATTTTATTTATAAGCACATCATCCTGGATTACATCTTTATTCACCTATTGTTCTTCTGGTGCTCTGTCCTTAAGGAGAATGCTGTATCCAACTTATGAGGTTTAGGAAGTGTTTAATGCACATTATTGTATGGACCCGCCTTGTATTTTTTTTCTGCTAAGTGTTGGAGGCCAGAGTCTAGAAGTGAGTACTCTGAACCCCAACTAGAGCAGCTCACCCCTAGTGGGCACTTAAAGAACAATGATCATGGACATTGATTGAATTGGGCTGATTACAAAGACGCTGCGGGAAAGAAATTTCTCAGGTGGATTCCAGACTTTAAGATGATCCTTTCTTGCTTATTTTTTGTTTGTTTTAAAATAATTGAAATGGCTACACTTGAGAGACAGAGTCCTGTTAACAACAGCCTTTTCATATGAAGGAGAGCAAATGCATTTGTTTTGCCCCTTTAAATCGAGAGCTTCGAGCTTGCCAAAGGGTAAGACTGGAATTCCTCCGAAGCAATAAATACTGCTGTGGATTAAAGAAAGAAACATTTCTTTTCTCAAAGTGCACCCTTTATAAATAGGAAGCAGATGCAGTAATTAATGGAAGAGTGAGATATTACTCTTTCTGAGAAGAGACGCTCAGCTGGGCCCTCCAGGACATCAGAATTCAGAGATCAAGGCAGAAAAGAGGTCAATCTTTGTGGTCTCTCTCAGATCTCTGTGGTCAGAGATCTTTCCTTCAACAGGAGATATTCACACTAATGGGTAGCCTCTGCTCTGTTTGCATGATAAACATCTAAGGAGAATATTTATGTTCCCAATGGAAGACATTGTCTTCCTCTGAGTTACAGAAGGGAACTCATTGTCTGGTCACTTTTGTTTAGACACTTGAGTTTGTTCCCAGGCTCTGACAAGGAGAGCTTTAAAATGACTGTGAACTGAAAATACTTTCTGGTAACCAACATGTAAATGAACACCCCAAACATTCCTCCCCGGTGCAGAATTCAGTGTGGGTTGCCTGGAGTGCTTATTTGCATGTCAATCCCTCTGGTCTTCCTGCTCACTGTTACTTCACTTGATAGTTAGGTTTTAGTTCAAGAATAAACCGGTGATTTGAGGAAGCAATATCATAGCATTGTTGTCTTCTCTTTACTTTTGGTAACTTGCGCTGTTACTCTTTTAATCTATTGTAGGGGTACTACCTGATAAGCATCCAAACCTTAGTTGTCTTGGGAAAACTGTTCTAGTGTTTTCCTCCCTTTATCTTAGTGCCCATCAACTTTTCAGAGTGCATGCATAGCTCTGGGATGTTTCAAATGGGTGTGAAGCATGCTTCTCCTCCTATCTCCAATGATTTACTAGTCCCCAATAAGATCATTAAAAGATTTTTCTTCTAGAAAAGATTTGAAGGGTTTGTTTCATTCATGCATGAGTAATTAAGTAGTCAAGTGTCCTTAGTTGAAGTAGTCTCTGACATGTTTTCATTGTGTCTTTTACAGTTGTTTCAACTAAATGTTTCACATCCCATGATACTGTAATATAATGAGATACATATTTGGTCTTGTCCTTGATTCTTGGCACAGAGCTCCCCCAACCCTTCTAATTTTCTAAGAGATAAGGATAAGAGGAGAATTTTTTGTTATTCATAGTACAAGCCTTGCAATTATACCTGAGTTTAGGTTAATGGGGTGATTTTTGGAGGATGAGGACTGGTTTCAGGAACCAACCATGTAATTAGAGGGTTGGAATTTTGAACCCCACTCACCAACCTCCAGGAGAGGGAGAGGGGACAGAGACCGACATAATCACCACTGGCCAATTACTTTATCAATCATGCATATGTAATGAAGACGCCATAAAAACCTTAAACAGTAGGGTCTGTAGAGCTTCCAAGTTGGTGAAAGTATCCATATGTGCCAGGAAGGTGATGCACCCAAAAGTGCATGGGACAGAAACTCTTACACTCAGAATCTTTCTGGTCCTCTCCCTAGGTGTCTCTATCTAGCTGTTCATCTGTATGCTTTATTTTTTTTTTAATGGTTATTTATTTTTGACAGAAATAGACAGTGGGGGAAAGATATAGAGACAGGGAGACAGAGAATCCCCGGTAGGCTCTGCAGCTATCAGTGCAGAGCGCGGTGTGGGGCTCGAACTCATGAACCATGAGATCATGACCTGAACTGAAACCAAGAGTCAGTCACTTAACCGACTGAGCCACCCTGGCACCCCTGTATGCTTTATAATAAAGAGGTAACATAAGTAAATGTTTCCCTGAGGTCTGTGAGCAGTTATATCATATTATTGAACCCAAGAGGGGGCTGTAGAAATCTTCCATTTATAGCCCATTGATCAGCAGTGCAGGTGGCAATCTGGACTTGTGACTGGCATCTAAAGTAGAAGGTAAGGGGTGCCTGGGTGGCTCAGTCGGTTAAGCGTCCAACTTCAGCCCAGGTCATGATCTCACGGTCTGTGAGTTTGAGCCCCGCGTCGGGCTCTGGGCTGATGGCTCAGAGCCTGGAGCCTGCTTCCGATTCTGTCTCCCTCTCTCTCTGACCCTCCCCCGTTCATGCTCTGTCTCTGTCTCAAAAGTAAAATAAACGTTTAAAAAAATTAAAAATAAAATAAAATAAAATAAAATAAAATAAAATAAAATAAAATAAAATAATAAAGTAGAAGGTAATATTTTGGGACCAAGCCCTTAACTTGTGGGGTCTGTTTTAACTCCAGGAAGTTAGTGTCAGAATTGGGTTGTAGGATACCCACTGTGTGACCAGCTGGGAAATTGCTTGATGTGAGAGAAAAACACACATTTGATGTCAGAAATATTGTGAGTAGAGAAAGTTTTTGTTTACATTCTAGAAAGAAAGTTTTTGTTTACATTCTTTCAGCTATTTGGGGGGGGGGTGTTATTATCTAACAAAAATTTAATCATATACTCTATGTATTCATTTAGTGCCCCTTTCTGAAAAAAATCGGGGGACAGAATTATTTCTGGCAACTGGGAACTGCCCATTCTACTCATAACAGCTTTCAAGTATTTTAGGGCTGGCATTTAATTCTCTTTGAATTGAAAGTGACTTTGAGGCTGTAAAGTCTCTTCAGTTGGCAACTTTAGATGTTAAAGAAAAACATTAATGCATTCATCACAAGAAAAATTAGAAGCTTATTGTAAGTTTTATACTTAGCAATAGGTTGGCATTTTCTTTGGAATGAGAGTACAGGTTAGAACGAGGTGTGAACCTCACAATTTCCTCAGTCTACAGGTTCTGGAAAGTGTTCCATTTTGGGGGGTGGTGTTATTTGTATTGCAAGTGATTTTTAAGTATAAAAGTGTAGTGTCTAGCAACTTAAGACTGTAGTACATTGCAAGTTCAAAACAAAACAAAACACAAATAACCATTCTGAAATAACTCACCGGAAACCAAGCACTAGTTAAGTTAAAAACAAACCAATCAACTTTTAAGTGAACTAGAAATCACTCTAGGTAAATACTTACCTGACTTTGATGTGGAAAGGGCTTTTTAAAGTATTACTGTGAAGAAGATTCGTGGGTCTTGCTACATTAAAACAAGCTCTCTGTACCTCAGAAAACATTATATTCAATATTAGTAAATATCAGATCGAGAGTAAATTTGCAAAATGTGGGACAGAAAAAAGATTGAGGCGGTAAAATGTAGAGTACTGGGGCACCTGGTGGCTGAGTGGATTAAGCGTCTGACTACTGATTTCTGCTCAGGTCATGATCTCAAGGCTTCATGAGTTCAAGCCTCCATGGGGCTTTGCCCTGACAGCAGTGGAAGTTGCTTGGATTCTTTCCTCCCTCTGCCTCTCCCCACCACTGGCGAATCACACATGCACTTTCTCTCTCTCTCTCAAAATAAAGTTAAAAACATTAAAAAAATAGAGAGAGTACTGACCAATCAACAAGCTATTTAAACATGGTGAATTGAATGCAAACATTTATTTATATCTGTTTCTTCTCAAAGCCCCACTGAATGACAATAAAGGAATGAACCACGGGAATGAACCATAGGGACAAAAAGAACATGAAAGTGGACTGCTGGTTGGAGGTGTGAATCAAATTTTGAAAGTCAGAAAGAGATGGACAGGTGATAACCAACTTTGCAGAGCAGAGAAAGGTGATGCCTAACTGACTGCAAAAGACAAAAAAAACCTAGAAGGAACAATTAGCCCCAGGGCAACACTGGGAACTAGAAGATACTGGGGCAGGAAGGATGAGGGCGGAGTCTGAGGCCTGGCTGAGAATAGGGCTCAGGGGAACTTGATCAAAGTTTGGTTACAGAGAGACCCTTTATGACCTGTTTCTTTTATTTTTAATTTTTTTTAACGTTTATTTTTTTTTGAGACAGAGACAGAGCATGAATGGGGGAGAGTCAAAGACAGGGAGACACAGACTCTGAAACACGCTCCAGGCTCTGAGCTGTCAGCACAGAGCCCAACTCGGGGCCTGAACTCACAGACAGCGAGATCATGACCTCAGCTGAAGTCAGTCGCTTAACCGACTGAGCCACCCAGGTGCCCCTGACCTGTTTGTTTTATAATGAGTAAAATAAAAATTTTTTAATGTATTAATTTTCATATCTATATGAGAGATACTATTTCATCTGTTTCTAAAAATTATTCTTCAACACAGACAAAGCATTTCTTATAGTGTTTACCAAACACATCTAGGACATATACTCACTGAATTACCTTTTTCAAAGTTCTGTATTCTCAACACTTTGAGAAAAGAAGTTGGCCACTTTTTATATCAAAATATTCAAATATTAAAGGATTATATCTTATAAACAGATACAGTACATTATTTTTCCTATACATAGTCACGAAATTTAACAAAATTACTTTTTTTTTTTAAAAGTTAATTTATTTTGCAAGAGAAAGAGAGAGCATGAGTGGGAAAAGGTCACAGAGAGATGGAGAGAGGCTGAGAGGCTCCATGCCATCAGTATGGAGGCCAACATGGGGCTCGATCTCATGAAACTTGAGATCATGACCTGAGCCAAAATCAAGTCAGATGCTTAACAGAGCCACCTGGTAACGTGAGCCACCCAGGTGCCCTAACAGAAGAAAATAAACAGAATTAACAGAAGAAAATAAAAAATGAAGACACTGGATGTAACTTACACATAAAACACATTCACACAACAGGAACATTTCAGAAAATAGAAGGTTTTAAATGTTGATTATGCTATTTCCATTTAGTAAGAAAATAGTTACCATGGAAATAGTGAGTGTATACAGTATTTTACTTCCACATTAAGACAACTTCTAAAAGAAATGCACTTAGTGAACACTTGTTCTTGACATAGTTTGAAAGGAGAAGTGGCTCATAAAGAATACAGCATCTCAATTTAGATTGATTGTATTAGCATGGCTCTTTCATTTTCTCATTTCATGATAAAATAATAATTTGAATAAATCTGAACTGTTTTAGGGATTTTGATAACCTATATACATTGTGTTGTTTTAACCCTAAACTAGGGCCATTTTGCCCTTTTGATTATGGATTTTCCTTTGGAACATCGGATTCTTCAGTGGATGTCTACTTCCAACTTGGGACATACACATAAGGTTAATCAATTAAAAATTGTTTGATGAGGGGCACCTGGGTGGCTCAGTTGGTTGTGTCCAGCTGAAGCTCATGCCATGATCTCACTGTTCATGTGTTCGAGCCCTGCATCAGGCTCTGTGCTGACAGCTAAGAGCCTGAAGCCTGCTTTGGATTCTGTGTGTATGTTTGTGTCTCTCTCTCTGCCCTTCCCCTGCTCGTGTTCTCTCTCTCTCAAAAATAAACATTAAAAAAATTTTTGTTTAATTGTTTGATGAAGATGTTGATCCAAAATCAGAGGACACCTAGAATGTGGGGACTCAGATTAGGAAATCAGGTTTCCTGAAAATTTCCAAACTCAAGGTTCTTAATTACAAGGGCTCAGTTATTCATTCCATGTCTCCACTCTTCCCTGGAGCAAACCGTGTTGCAAGTTTAAGGACTGGCCTGGTTGAAGCAGTCCTCTTTCACCTGTTCTACTGTGGGTCTCACCCTCCCCAGCCTCACTTTCTAATCTGTCAGCAGCACTCACTCCAGATCTCTTTTATGTCATCTCCAAAATCAATCACTCATCTTAGCCAGGGAATATATTGATCCTGGGTAAGCAAATAACTATTAATTTCATGATTTGAGCTCTAATGTACCCTTGGGGATAAGGATGGATTGCTCAAAGTGTGGTTTCTTGATGTTCTGTAGATTTCTAGAAGGCTGTTTTAAATACAAGTAAACATGAAGTTGAGAGGTCAGTGGTAGCAGAAGGTAGTGAAAAGGTGCAGTATTAGAAGGACTTCTAATTCTAGTTTGGAGGCCAATTAGCTACGCAATTTGGGTCAAATACTCAATTGTGCCTATAAAATGAGAAGGTTTTGCTCTGTTTCTTGCATGAACTCTAAAAAGGTTCTAAATATCAGAATGCAAAAAGATATTAGCAGAGGCCAAAGTCTTCACCATCCAAAATTTTCAGACTTGCGATTACCCATTTCATAAAAGCAACTAACATAGTCTTGGGTTAGTGAATAATGTTGGAATGGTTGGAGAATGAAGGGGAAAAAGCAATTTACTTCCTGAATACATCTAGAATATGTTACTTCTAAATCCTTCAGCCCTACTTTGGCCATCATTATTTTTTTTCCTGTGCTGGTGACTAAACTCTTGTGGTGTGTTTGTGCCTATCACTAAACGCATACTCCACATGACCATCCATGTGCCAGACCTAAATGTCCATCTGCTTTCTGGGCATCAAGTCCTTATTTCTCAATACATTTACTATACTGTCAATATCTTCCCATCCTCTACCCATACCTCAGTACAGAACACCAGTATCTACAGAGTTGCCAAGCACAAAAACTGGGAATTAACTGTTT
The DNA here is from genome assembly GCF_018350195.1 of Panthera tigris. Taxonomy (NCBI): domain Eukaryota; kingdom Metazoa; phylum Chordata; class Mammalia; order Carnivora; family Felidae; genus Panthera; species Panthera tigris. Next base: position 13,553,525 of record NC_056660.1, on the reverse strand, counting down.
TTTCTTTCTCATCATATCACTGTTTATATTCTAATTAATTCTTAGTCCAGTTCATTCTCTCCATCTTTAAAATGTGCCCCCCTCTCTTGACCACAACTGCCTTAATTAAAGCCACCATAGTCTCTCACAGGTATTTCTGTAACAGCCTTTATTTCTGCCTTGAGTCTTTGCTCTTTCTCCTGTGAAGATGCAGACAGGTGGTCTCAACCCTAGAAGAGAAGTTTATCCTGTCACCCAATGAAAGCTCTTCAATGGCTCCCTTTTCCCCTTTGGGTAGAGTTAAGTGCAAACTCTTTAGCATGGTGTTAAGTTGAACAAGGGGGCCCTTATACTTACGAGGCTCTAAAGCCAATGTGGCCTATGTAAGCACACAAAAGTTTAAGCCTGTAAATGCCTCAAGGTTATGCAGTCAAAACCTAAGACAACCAGTCACAAACAGCCAGCTAGGCTTTATGCAATAACTGATCAGTAATTTCCTTACTTTTCTTCTGTCTTTTCTCTATAAAAGTCTCTCCTGAACCCCACGGGTGAAACACTCCTTACCACTTCTGGTTTGTTGCTGCCCAATTGGAATTGATTTGTGCTCAGATAAACTCTTAAAATTTTAACATGCCTCAGTTTATCTTGTAACAATGGCCAACCCAGTCCTTCACTTCCCTGTAACTCCCTGTAGGTCTTCCAAATACAGATTATAAAATCTTATATTTTAGGTGTCCTTTCTAGCAGCACTTGCTTCCTATACTTCCTTCAGTCCTTAGCTCAAGTGAAATCTTTTAGACTCTTCTCTGACAACCCCGCCTGCCTCCTATAGGTGCTCCCATTCTGTGTTCCCATCTTACTCGGTTCACATTTCCATCACTGCACTCAGCATGTGGACTATATAATTACCTGCTGTTTGCCTCTTTCCCTGACTGGGTGGAGTGCTCCTGAAGGCAGGCATTTTGTTTAGAAGGAATGGCCTGTAAGCCCTGGGGGTGACTGGGAGCTTTGGGAAGGAGGCTGGGACTGCTGGAAGCTCAGTTTGGAAGGGGCTAAGCGGTGGTGGTGGGGTAGGGAGTTGGGGGAGGAAATGAGGCTGAAGGGGTGAGCAGTAGTCAGGCTTAAAAGCCTTCCTAGCTTGGTCCCATTTCTGAATTATTTTTTCCTCTTGTTAACAGACGTTGTTTGGCTGTATTTCTCCAGACAACAATGATGCAGATAATAAATGCAGTGTTTTTTGCCTTTCTATCAGAGTAGAAAAGAAAATGATTTGCCTCTTCATTTGGGGAAAAAAAAAAAAGCAGCTAACAAAGGGAGTGGTTGTAAACAATAGATTTAATTGCCTCTCCTAGGACTATTATTTGGTGTCTATTTAAGGCTACTAGATTTTACTTTAATTAATCCATTGTGTACCTCATTTGCATATATTTGCATATGTCTCTGTGACGCCTTTAAGGAATCTAAGATGACTTCAGCGGACTTCAAACCCTGCCTTTGGAGCCTAACAACACTTAAATAGGAGGTAGCTTTTAAAATGGTTTACAGAGGTTTAAAATGGTTTACAAAAGGAAGTGCCATAGGGCAGAGACATGATGGAGGTGGGGGTGTTAGGGTGCTCCTTATAGGGAAAAATTAGAGAAAAGGCAAGGCCCCTGAGCATCAGGGTCTCCCTCTCTCCCCAACCTGCACACCAGACACTTTTGAGGGGCCCAACCCTTAGGGTGCTTGTCTAATTGGACAGCCTCTCAGATGGGGCTGAATTTTTAAAGTAACACTGAGTTTCATTCTTCTTCACCAGTGGAGACATGAGCTGCCTTTAAGGGGTTTATTACTTCATGTCAATATTTTCTTTTGAGGCTCAGGGTCCCTGAGGAGCCAGGAAACTGGAGCCTCCTAGGAAGAGTATGTGAGACCGCAGAGGCCATCCCTGGGGAAACCAAGCTCAGCCGTGAAGAAATTAGTGGGAAGGAAGTACTCTATTGGGATTTCTTACTACTAATGTGGTTAAGGAAGTCTTTTCAGGGGAAAGGGAGGAGGAATCCACACTTCATAAGCGAGCTTAGGAGCTTTCTACAAAAAGAGGGAAAATGGGATGTCATAGTGTTAGGAAAAAAAATCTGGAAGACATAGAAATGGGCTAAATATATAAATAAATGATGATTAAGTATCCTTTGTAGTGTACCTTTCAGGATTATCTCTTTCATTGATTTTGAACTATGTACAACTTGGTTTGTTGTGATAACTAGCAATGCAAATGACTCTATCTAAAAACATGCAAATGAATTCTGTCTAGTAAAGAGACAATTGATTTCCCCTCACCAACCCCTTCACCAAAAGAAGCCCATTTGCATTTATTTTTAACTTTACTTTGGCATCCTTCTTGTCTACATACATGTTGTTCTTTGAATTTTTCTTTGACACTATTGGAATTTGTTGCTGGTCTCTCATTAATAAATATATTAAATTAAATCTTTGATATGTGTCCATTTCATATTTGTATGAGACTTATGATTTTACCTTAAAAAAACAGAACAAACTATCCTTTAATACAGGGCAGATAAGTTTTCAAGTTATCAAACATAGTCTCTTAAGGATTGTTTTTGATCACAAAAAGGAGGCTATCACTTTGTGTTTTGGCCTGATTAATTTACATAGGTTTAGTAAGAAATCTTAAAGATAGGAGCCTCTGAATATCATTAGCAAATCTAGACTTGCAGATGTTGAACAATGAGAAGACCAGAGACTTAATTTCAATCCAGAAGTTTCATAAGGAGTCTCAGGTGGTATTTTCAATAGTTTCAATTATTCCAAAGATTTAGTAAAAAGTCTCACTGGTTCTTGTGCTCTGATTCTAAAAAACCATACCTAAGAAATTAAATTCTACAGTTTTTACCTGCAGTATCTATAAATTAGGCTAAATTCTTGTCTTAAAGTCCCCACAATCTGCTAAGGTTCCTGACCTTCTCCACTGCTGTTAAGTCTAGGAACCTGAAAACCACAGGGCAGGTACCAGACCATTTCCTAAGAAAGACTGTGGGCACTGGTTCCTCACATGAAATACAACCCTTGTTCCTTAATAATGGCCTTGTCGAAGCTTATTAAATGTGTTTTATTCTCAAATATGACACTGTAGGTATGGCCTGATTATGAAAATTTGTTAAATGATTTCTTTGTGCAAAGAAGGATAAATTTGTATTGACTTTATGCAAGTAACTACATTGTTTCTGAAAAGGAGACTCAGTTAAATTATCTGTTCCTGAATTCTGAAGACCAGAATTATAAAATCTAGAATTGTGAGAACCTGATACTACTTAAAGAATCTTAAATTTTGGTTTCAGTTAAATTTCAGTTTACAAAATCATAATTTGAGAATTATTGCTTTTTTTTTAAAGGAAAGGGGCTTCCTTATGTATGTATCAGAAAATAGAGCATTAAGCATAATTCCAGGGATGCCGGGTGGCTCATTCAGTGAAGTGTCAGACTCTTGATTTTGGCTCAGGTTATGATATCATGGTTCCTGGGATCGAACCCACATCAAGCTCCGCACTGACAGCACGAAGCCTGGTTGGGATTCTCTCTCTCCCTCTTTCTCTGCCCCTCCTAAGTAATCTCTATACCCAAAACAGGGCTCGAATTCACAACCCTGAGATCAAGAGTCACATGCTCCACCAACTGAGTCAGCAAGGCACCCCTTCTCATACTCCTTTTTAAATAAGGTGTGGTAGGCTGAATAACAGGTCCACCTAAGATCTTCATGTCCTAATCCCTAGAACTTCATAGATATAATTAAATTAAGGATCTTGAGAATGGAGATCATTCCACATTTTCTAAGTCTGCCCAATATGATCATTAGGGTTGTAAGATAAAAGAGAACGTAATGGGATGATGGAAGCAGAGATTGGAGTGATACACTTTGCAGATGGAAGAAGGGGCCACATGTCAAGGAATATAGGAATATGGAAATATAGGAATTTAGAAGCTGAAAAAGACAAGAAAATGGATTCTCCTTTCAAAGCCTCCAGAAGGAAACATCCCAAGCAGCATCTTGATTTTAACCCACTGAAACTCATTTTGGACTTCTGATCTCAAGAACTATATGGGAATGCATTTGTGTTGTTTTAAGCCACTAAGTTGTAATTTGGTACAGTGGCAACAGGACATTAAAACAGAAGTTAAAAAAAAAAAACAACAACCCAAATCTTTGTGATTTCTCAGGAGTCTTTTGGAAAATCTTAAAAGTAGTTTACGTACAAAAGACACATTGAGAGGTGGTGTTCAAGATGGTGGTTTAAGAAGATCCTGAACCCACCTCCTCCCATGTACACACCAAATCTATAGCTATCTATGGTAATTCCAGAGGGTAATTTCCCTCTGAAAAAGATTGAAAACTAGATGCACTGTTCTCTACAACACAGGATAAAAGGACCACATTGAGAAGGGTAGAGAGGTGACACATGGTCTCACAAAACAAAAGAAAAAAACAAAAAACAAACCAAAACAAAATATCCCTAACACATCAACACAATAGGTAGGAATCTCACCAGACAGGTTCTCTTCCTGAAGGACCAAGGGGTTGGTGCCCAGATAAATCCCCACAATGTCTGGCTTGGAAAACCAACAGAGCCAATGTTCAAGGGTGAAATCCCAAAGTGCTATAGGAAACTGAGGTTCGCCTTTTGGAGGGATCATGTGCAGTCCCACTCACCCTGAAACCCAGCAAAGAATCCAGCAATTCGAAAAGCACCTAAATTATATGTGAAAGTGACTCATTTGCTGATTTGGAGCATTGGCTGGAGGGGCAGAGGACAGTTGAGACATTCCCCAGAGACAGAGGCACTGACTGATGCTATCGCTGCACTCTCTACATAGCCTGCTAGCTTGTAGGGGATGTGCTCAGAGGCAGCATCTTCCCACCACCTTACTGGGGTGGGCAGGGGCCAGGGGCCGCAGCATTTACTGAGACTGGAAAGCGCGGGCGGTTACAGCGCTCCTCTGCTGCCCAGGGAAGCAAATGGAACTAAATCAAATTAAAAAGCTTTTACACAGTGAAGAAAACCATGAACAAAAAGAAACCTACCGAACAGAAGATATTTGCAAATCATATATCTTACAAGTGATTAATATTCAAAATATATAAATAACTAATACAGCTCAGTAATGAAAAATAAAACCCTAAACAATCTGATTAAAAACTGAGCAAAAGATTTGAAGAGACATTTTTTTTCCAAAGAAGACAAACAGATGGCCAACAGACACATGAAACAATGCTCAACATCACTCATCACGAGGGAAATGCAAATCGAAACCACAGTGAGATGTCACCTTGTATCTGTCAGAATGGCTATTATCAAAAAGACAAGAAATAACAAGTGTTGGTGAGGATGTGGAGAAAAGAAATCCTCATGCACTGGTGGACTGTAAACTGTTGTAGCCACGACAGAAAACAGGACGGAGGTTACTCAAAAACTAAAAACGGAGCTACCATATGATCCAGCAATTCCATTACTTGGTATCTACTTGAAGAAAATGAAAAAAAAAAAAACAAAAAAACCAATTTGAACAGATATATGCATTGTTATGTTCCTTGCAGCTTTATATATAATAGCCAAGATTTGGAAATAACCTAAGAGTTCATTGATGGAAGAATGAATAAAGATGTGCGTGTGTGTGTATACATGTGTGTGTGTATATATATATATATATATATATATATATATATATATATATATATATACACATATATATATAACATATTACATATGATATATATATGATATATATATGATATATATGATATGATATATATATGATATATATGATATGATATATATATGGAACTTGAAGGTATTATGCTAAATGAAATATATGATCTCACTTACATGTCAAATCTAAAAAACAAAACAACAAACAAAACAAAACCAAGGCTCATAAATACAGATGGACTGCTGGTTGCCAAAGAAGGTGATTAGTTAGGGAGGAGTGCAGGGGTGAAGGGGATTAAGTAGAACGAACTTCCAATTATATGGAGTCTACCACAACTCCCAGTTATAAAATAAATAAGTCATGAGGGTGTAATGTACAGTATGGAGAATATAGTCAATAACATTGTATTAAATTTATAAGGTGACAGATGGTAACTTAGACTTATTGTGACCATTTTGCAATGTATACAAATATCAAATCATCATGTTTTACACCTGAACCTAATACAATATTGTGTGCCAATTATACTTCAGTTTTAAAAAAGACACCTTGAGGTGCTTGGGTGGCTCAGTCGGTTGGCTCTCTGACTTCAGCTCAGGTCATGATCTCACGGTCTGTGGTTTCGAGCCCTGCGTCCAGCTCTGTGCTAAGAGCTCAGAGCCTGGAGTCTCCTTCAGATTCTGTGTCTCACTCTCTCTCTGCCTCTCCCCAGCTTGTGCTCTCTCTCTCAATAATAAATAAACTTCAAAAAATTTATTAAAAAAATTTAAAAAGACACCTTGAATTTTTTTTAATTTAGTTTTAGAATCTAATATTGAAAAAACAAAAATGAAAAGAGGGGAAGCCTGGTCATTTATTAAGAGAGAATCAGATGCCTGAGTACATGGATAGTTTTAGCTAGAGTACTTATTAATCAAAGTGACAATGGAGTATATTGAGTTAAGTGCAAAGGAAGTTATCACGACTTTAGCTCTTTCAGTGGGGATTTAAAAAAATAATCAAGGACATGACTAAATCAGCCAAAGCACAAAAATCATTCTAATGAGATATGGAATCTCTGGTATCTGAACAGATTAAATAGACGATAAACAAGAGCCTTTCCTGCTCCATGTTAAGAACAGACCAAATGCTCCAATTTTAATGGAAAGACCAATTTTAACGGCAAGAAGACCAAATTCTAATTTTGTGTCATGTCCTTGAATATTTTTGGCATGAAGGATTAACAGAATTCTTTCTTTTTTCTAAATATGAATTATTTTATCAAAACTGTGCCAACTTTGCCAAATTTTGAACATGTCATTGCTTTTAGGTTCACTATTTGTATTCACTATAAACCAAGGCAAGAAAATCATTTTCTGCATTCCTTCTACCATGTTATATATCCATTCAAGTTTGAACCTTCACTATCGTCATTCATATTCTGGAACAGCAGGCTTAATTTTAAGACAAAATCCTTTTTCCCTCATACTCTCCATTACCTTTTAAACACAGTGTTATTTCTCTGCCACTCTTGTTCCTATCATTCTTAATAACCCATATTAATTTTAACTCCTAACTGAATGACTAACTTCTGTACAGAGAGAACAGGGTGGGAGGATGGGGGAGCAGATCTGTCAAATCTGAGCATTTTAGAAAGTAAGTAGAGTAAATTTAACCTGACTCTCAGTAGTCACAGGGATCATTTTACCACATTGTTAAAATGGCAAAAAGGAATACCTTCATTAATGAAGTAGTTCTCAGTTTTTCCTCTAGAAACATTTGTCAATGTTTGGAGACATTTTTGATTATTATGATTTGGAGGACAGTGGGCAGTGCTAATGGCATCTAGTGGGTAGAGGTTAGGGATGTAGATACTCTTCAATGCATAGACAGCTTTCTACAGCAAAAAATTATGGGGTCCAAAGTGCCAATAGGACCTCTGTTGAGAAACCCTGCTTAATATGAGCTCAAGGTATAGCCACACTGCAATGTATTATAAGAAGCAAAGCTGTGTATGTGTGTAGGTATTATATTTGTATTATATATATATTTGTAATATATATATATATATGTAGCTACATATGCACATGCATATAACTATGTTCACTGGCCAATCTTACAGTATTCCGTCCTGTTAGAAATTATCCAGATATCCAAAGATTATTCATTAACTATCTGAAGTTAAAGTTCTTAATGTTAACTAAAGGTCTTGAAAGTTATGTGTAAGCTGATGCCCTATAAAACACAATCACTGTTGATGTAAATGTATCAGAATTATAGCCGTTTAATTGAATGTATTATGTTATAGTTTTCACAACCCCAAACTTTATGTGAAAATATGTTGGCTGTCTGATCAGTAAACCAGTATAAGATTTTTGGGGAATTCATATTAAATAGTCTACTCATGAGAACGAATACAAATCTATTGTGACATGTTTTCTTGTAGTATATTCTACATAGAGAAAATTAAAGAGAAGATATATAGCTGTTTTACTTGATTTTATTTGACAGAGAACATCCAAGAAGGGGAGGGCAAAGAGAGAGGGAGACAGGGAATCTTAAGCAGGCTCCACACCCAGCACAGATCCCAAAGCGGGGCTCGATCTCATGACTGTGACATCATGACCTGAGCTGAAATCAAGGGTTGGAGTCTTAACTGACTAAGCCCCCCAGGCACCCTGACATAAGCTGCTTTTAAACCCAGGATTCATTTTGGTTACAGGAACTTGGGTTTTTATATAAAAATGTTCTGAGCTAGCAGTTTCTGAGTTTGCTAGTGGTTGGTTCATGAACTTGGGGAATGCGTGATAGCACAGTTGAACTATTGGAAGTTTAGTTCATTTTCTAGGGATTCTGGAGATAGTAAGGGCTTATTATTATCTATAACAACCAGAACAGAGCTCCTTTACAAGGCTTTATAATTTATTTTATTAATACATGCGGGTATAGTAAAATATTTCAAACTCACAACAAGAGGAATAGGGTCTTCTCAACTACAAACACTTGACAAATAGTTCGACATTTTAGTTCCAGTTGACATCAGCCAAGTAAATTCAGAATCACAAAAAGTGAGTGGTCCAGATCTCAGAGTTGCTCCCCTTTAAAGTGGGCATATTTTAAAAATTGATTTGAGCTCACAAATAATCTGACACACAAACAAAAATACTAACAAGCCAGATTTTCTCTTTCTTACTTGGTCTCCATCATTTATTGGGGCATCTTGGTGGTATGGCTCCCATAGCTGCTAAACTAATATCTTTAAAATGTTAAAATGTGACTATTCTACAAATACAGAATAAGCACATGATAAAGAGTTATTTAACTCATTGATGAGAGAGTCAGCAGAGTGGCAGAGCTGGTTCAGAGAACATTTGAAGGACAGAGCATTTAAAGGCAAGAAAGAAAAGAAGATTGCTAGGTTAGATACAAAACTGGTTTACGTCTGATAGTGCAGTAAAATTATATCATTTGGGGTTATTTTTGCTTCTGCAGAGAAATTATTTAATCTCTATCAGACAAAAGTCTGATAGTTACCGTGTAACTTCCTAGAGTCTGGACTCTAATCAATAGTAAATGATATGATAAATAAAGATACATTCCCCTGGAGAATTTAAACGATCTCTTCATGGATCGATCAGACAAGGATTCAATATGAGATTGAATCAGGACAAGGAGCCATCCTTTTCCCTTATTTTTGAGTTTTTGTTAATTTTCTTAATACAAAATTCTTTTGTAGGTGGCCCCAGGGAACTGGCAAGGAAATGTGGACTTCCAAATTCAGGAGGGCAGAAGGTCCCTTTCATTCATTCAACAAAAAGATATGTAGTATTTATTAGGGACCAGGCACTGCACTAGACCCTGGGACTATAGTAATGAACAAAGCATACAAATTCACATGTGGTCCTTACATTCTAGTAGAGGGAGGGAGATTCATAAGAAAGGTATGTTTACATATTTGGTGGATAAAAGGGCTGTTGGTGATATGTTATAATACGTTAAATGATGGCAAGTGCTAAGGGGAAAAATCACATAGGAAGGGAAAGTGGGGAGTGTTAGGACTTTTAGGAAAGGCAACCAAGAAAACGTTCATGGAAGTGACAGCCCTGTTCTTGCACATTCCATTATATAATCCATTATATAATTCCATTATATAATTCTCCCTTTCTGGGTTCAACAGCACTAAAAGATTTATACCTGGGCTTGTAGCTTCATATACCAATGAAGAGCTGGAGGAGGTGAGGAGGGAGGGTGCCGTGGTGTGGGGGTGAGGTGGGGAAGGAGTCGTTGTATTCCAGACCGCTGCCAAGTTCTGGAAATTGGAAGAGGTGAATGTGGAGAGGGAAACTCCTACCAGCCCAGTATGGACTTGGATGCCATTTGAGAGCTTTGGATTTACTACCATTTTTATAACCACTGTGTGGTTGCATATAATGCCATAACCATAAATAAAAGCCACTGTGTGGTTCTACAGAGGTTTTGTAAGATTGGAGCTTGATCATGGCTGGTAGGTTTGGAACTCACGTTAAAAATGTGATTTTTGAATCATAAATTATGTTGGGTTAATTTTATATAATAAAAACATTTGAGTGATAAAATCATCATCCTATTCTTTTAGTTTTTTTTAAAAATGATATAATGGCATGGATATTATTCTACCTCCTGCCCTAAGCTCTTTGGGGAGGAAAAAAGGCGGTGATTTAAAAAAATATACCTTAAGCCACATTATGCCTTAGTGTTTTCCTCTCCTTTATAAGCCTGTCTGGAAGTAAGGTGCACCTGTCATGATTTTGGTCTCCACAAAACCCCATCTTTTCCCAGAATTTAATTTCATTTCTATACTTAAAGTACCACTTATGATATTGTATATGCCATGCAGAGAAAAGTGGAAATATTAATTGCTGGTGCTTCAGTCCAATTTGTGTGTCTCTGAGAAATGTCAGTGATAGGCAGCATGTACTTCTGATGATGGTGAGTCAGCAGAACAGAGAGGGCTTCAACAGAAGCAACCCAAGCACATGACAGAGGATCCTTGGGAGTAATTGGCAAAGTTGGTAGGGTAGTGCACCAATTAGCTTGATAATGTGAAGAAGGTATCTCAGAAGAGTATGTTATCTTAGAAATACTAATGGAACAAAGTAGTGTTAAGACAGACCCTTTACATCTTTCAGCGTGATTTTTCTGAAGCACCGGGTCACAGCCTCTGCAGTGTTACGGTAGTAATGGATCTGAATCAGCAATCCGAGGGGAATTTCAATTTCAATTAAAATTCCTGCTGGACCTTAACCTCTTCTCTCTCTTTTCAAATCAAATGGACTCAAGTTATTTTCATACTTACACATTAGAAACTCCTTGCAGGCACCTGGGTAGCACCTAGGGCCTCATAGGTGTGCAACCGAAGTTGGCTGCATGGATTAACAGGGCTGCCCCTGAATGAAAGGCGACTCATGGACACTAATCATAAGTAACTGCTGCTGGATGCCAGACGCTTCGAAAGGTGGTCTGTACGTGTGCTCTCCCCTAATCCTCTCAGCAATTTTAGGACTCAAACTGAAAGATAAGTCCATGGCTCCAAAACTTAAGTCGTTTTCCAAAGCTGTGCCACTTTTGAAAGTCTTAAACTTACGGTTTCAATTCTCTTTCTGTCACACTAGTTACTCTGCCCTCGGATCATCTTGGCAGTTTTTCGTAAAAACCAAACAAGCAGAAGGAAAAAAAAATTTTTTAAAGTCCTTTGCATATTATAATCTTAGGTTGAAGCCCCAAATAAGGTCGTGCTTCGAAAGGACCTTCAGCATAGATTGAAAAATGAGGATTTTTACTTTTATAGCTGTGTCCCACTTAGTGTCACTTTTCGTCTATAAAAAAAAAAGCAATTTCATGAAGTGCTAATTTTAATCAGCTTACATCTGCATAAGGACCTCTAGCCTTGCTCTTGCATATTCCATTATATAATTCTCTCTTTCTGGGCTCGACAGCATAAAAAAGATTTATACCTGGGTTTGTAGTTTCATACACCAGTAAAAAGATTAGGCTGTTTTTTTTCCCCATTTCAAATACCATCTCTTTTTCTGAATGTTAGTTATACAGAAGGGCCTCAGTAAGTATCACAATGCATATTAAATTAAACATCAGAGTTAATCATAGATTCTTTTAAAAGACTTTTTGTTAAAAATTTTTTAAATATTATTTTAAGTTTGCTTATTTTGAGAGAGAGAGAGAGAGAGAGAGAGAGCAAGCAGGAGAGGGGCAGAGAGAAAGGGAGAGAGAGAATCCCAAGCAGGCTCTGCACTGTCAGCACAGAGCCTGATGTGGGGCTCAAACTCATGAACTCAAACACCAAGGAACTGTTGAGATCATGACCTGAGCTGAAACCAAGAGTAGACGCTTAACAACTGGGCCACCCAGGTGCCCCTAAAAGAGTTTTTTTTTTAAGTTTATTTATTTTGAGGGAGAGACAGAGACACAGCCAGTGGGGGAAGGGCAAAGAGAGAGGGAGAGAGAGAATTCCAAGCAGGCCCTGCACTGTCCTGGCAAGCCCGATGGGGACTGAGCCACTAGGCACCCCATCATAGATTCTTTTGGTCTATGAGAAAACTTTGTTTATTCTGTTGGTTTTCTCCTAATATGGTTACAAATTTCTGAATTTCAGCAATTTCTGAATTCAGGTAAGCAGATCAAACATTTTTTTTTCTCAGTTTTTCTCTTCACAATTCTGATATGCTGTTGAAACTACTGGAATGTTTTCACCAGTCAGTACAAATGTTATGGTTTGATGTGGTTGTGTTTGCCAAAGTATAATGGCTTTTTACTGCCCTAAAACCACTTTACTAAAGGCTCAGAAGTGAAGTTTTTATTTTATTTATTTTTTTCCAGAAGGAACTTTAAACTGCACCCTTGAGTTTCAGTAGTTAGGAACCAGATTAGTTCCCAACAGATATAAATGAAAATAGCCTTTTCAGAGGCACGCATGTGCCTCTGGTTCAAGGGTAGAACCAGAGTTGCTACCCATGCGTCATGAGAGCAGATCAGTCTGAAGCACATGTGTTAATCCATCTTTCTATGTGGCATCTACCCCTAGTAGGTGCCTTGTGAAACAGATGGCACACCCACGTAGAATAATTGAGGAGCATTTAATGAAGGAGCTAATTACCAGGGTATAAGCAGCATTAGGGAAACCAACAAAGGATGGTGAAGGTTATCAACAGGAGGAACACTTACCATGTCAAGACCTATAGGGGCAAGGGGATGAGAACAATGACTAGAACCTGGGGAGAGCTATAGCTGTCAGAGAAGCTCTGGGGAGGAGTGGGGGCTTTAGGAGAGGAACCCAAGACAGACAAGCCTGTGTGACCTGTGGCCTGGCAGGCAGGGAGCAGGGGAACTAAGTAGCTGGTCTCTGTTCTCCTGCTACACTCTGATCCCTTGCTGGTACTTCCCACTGGCTGAATCTGATCAGAGATGGGAGGCAGGGAGCTGTGTGTCACATTCCAGGTAAGCCTCCTGACACCTAGAGCAGAATGGAGAGGATGTCAGGGAAGGGCGGGATTTCTCAACCCTGTTGACAGTTTGGCCGGCTAATTCCTTGTTATGAGGGTTGCCCTGTGCACTGTAGGAGGTCTGGACGCTTCTCTGGCCTCTACCCACCAGAGGTCAGCAGTGCCCCCCTCCCCTAGTCATGACAATAAAACATGTTTCCAGACATTGCCACGTGTCCTGTGGGAAGCAAAACTGTCCCTCACTGAAACCACTAGGTCGGTGGATTAAAAGTGGATTTGTGACATCAAGGATGACCATTCATTCATTCATTCAAGGAAGAATATGTTTTTTATTTTGTGGCTCAGCTATTGGCCAACTGGAATTATAAAGACCAAAAGACATGATCTTGCTTTCGTGAAGCTTACCATTTTACAGAGGAAGGAAGATAACTGGGTAATCACCAGTAACAAAGTTATAGCATAGTGCTGTACCAGAAGTTTAAGCAAAGTGCCATTCAATCTCAATTAAGGCAAAGACGTGTCAACTGTCAAATCTCTGAAACAATGTGTTGATTAAGCAAACACATTGTTTATAAGCAGAGTCTAACTAGCAGGGTGCAGGGTTTATGACATAATAGTTTTGGATTGGTGGGCATAGTGAGGCAAGGGGGTTGAAATGAGTCTTGATGAGTAAACTCTGTCTTGATATGTAAACTAGTTTGGTTGGCTCACAGTCATATCTTCCAGGAACAAATATTTCCTAGAGCAAATAGCTAAGTTATTTTTGCTTGTCTCAGTATTTTTTAAGATAGTCACAGGAAAATACGCCTGGTCCCAGGATTATTTAACAAAGAGACAGGAAATTAATTTAGTTTCTGTCTCAGAGTGCAGAAGGGAAAGGAACATTTATGACACATCGGTTATCAACCAGGTATGATTGCATGCTTTAATCCTTAGACTAGCCCTGAAGGCTTAAGTACTATTCTTCCTGCTTTAGAGATGAAAAAGAGAGACTCAATTGCCCAAGTTTACGAAGCAGCTGGTAGTGCCTGGAATTAATTTTCCCATGGGGATAGGGAGTTGGGGAAAGATTCTAAAGGGAGAGGATATTCTGCATCACCTCCAAGATGAATAGGATTACAACAACTGGGGAAGACAAGATGGGTGGGAATGGGGCAAATGAATTCTGGGAAAGAGAACAGCATGAATGAAGACCCCAAAGTGTGAAAGTGTTCCCGAAAGTGTTTTAGGGAACACGCTATAGGTTGATGGGAGATTGATGTGGGCGGTGAGGAACTCATATTGATTAGAATTCAGGCTCACCAGAGGAAGCACTTTTCTCCCACTCTTCATGTTCCTTTTGTAAAATAGGGACTTCTAACAACATTTCTACCTTCTCAGGATTGTACTGGGGAAGCAGCACCTCTGGCCTCTACCCACCAGATAGATGCCAGTAGCCTCTAAACTCTCACTCTCACTCTCTCCTTACAGGAAGGAGGAGTGAGTAGGCTGGTTTGTGAGATGGAGTGAAGTTCTCTGCTCTTGGTAGGCCGGGGTCTTGATTCTTGCTCTCTCGCCTTCCCCCCCCCCCCCCCCCCCCCCAGTTTTTGCAGCCTGTGGTGAGCATCTTCATGCTGAAAGGAAGGCCCAGAGTTCCCTACGGGCTTGTTTCTTCCTCTATCCCAGCGTAGAACAAGGCTTTTATCACATTAAATGTACACCTTCTATGGAAAACATGACATGAGTGATTAAGTGAATATATAGAATAAAACAACCATTTATAGGAAGTGTTATATGACATAAGAATGGTTGTGAATAACTTTCCTCATTCTAAACATATGTGTTCTCTGATTCCTTTTCAGGCTCCCGAGGACTCAGTGAGATTTCTAGATTTGTTGTGATCATTCTTCCCTTCCCTTCCCTTCCCTTCCCTTCCCTTCCCTTCCCTTCCCTTCCCTTCCCTTCCCTTCCCTTCCCTCTTCTCTCCTCTCCTCTCCTCTCCTCTCCTCTCCTCTCCTCTCCTCTCCTTTCTTTTCTCTTCTTTTCTTTTCTTTTCTTTTCTTTTCTTTTCTTTTCTTTTCTTTTCTTTCAAGTATATGTTTTGATACAATTTCATTGTTAACCTGAACTGATTTCACTGTTTGTTTGCTCCAGCTGTGGTATTCAGTGGACTGAAAAATCAAGCTAGGTCTCAGAAATAATTGAATTTGGAAATCATCCTGATTCTTTCCCTATCTGAATCAAGGAATAAAGATCTGCCAAATGTGGTCCTTCATCAAGGCTTCTCCAGGTGTGCTTTTGATCCTCCCCACCCCCTCTCCTTTCCCTTTCCCTTTCCCTTTCCCTTTCCCTTTTATGGAACAGATGAGAGACCCACACAGGCATTCTGCGTCTGCCCTGTCACACCCACCCACGCTCACACCCACCCACACTCACAGCCACACCACACACTTTCCTTCCAGGCAGGGAGCAGCCTCTAGAGGCAGCAGCTAGTTCCCTCTCTTCTTGGTGGCTAGCTGACTTAAGAACAAGCATCAGGGGTGCCTGCGTGGCTCAGTGGTTAAGCGTCTGACTTCTGCTTGGGTCATGATCTTCCTGGTTCGTGGGGGTTGTTCGTGGGTTCAGATTCTGTGTCTCCCTCTCTCTCTGCCCTTCCTCCCTTCACATTTTCTCTCTCTCTCTCTCAAAAACAAATAAACATTAAAAAAAAAAAGAAAGAAAGAAAGAAAAGAAAAGAAAAGAAAAGAAAAGAAAAGAAAAGAAAAGAAAAGAAAAGAAAAGAAAAGAAAAGAAAAGAAAAGAAAAGAAAAAGAAAAGAAAAGAAAAGAAAAAGAAACACCAGAGGAAGGCTGGAAGAGGTTTGGGTTTGCAGGTAGCTGTTCTCCAATGGCAGATTCTACTGTGTTTAAGGCTATCCTCTACCTTCTTGTCCAATTGTGCATCTTCAAACTTTTCTTAGGTCCATTTGTTTTTCCCTGCTTGGTAGGATAATAGAACTGAATGTTCATAAAACAACCGTGGCCATTAATTTTCAAAGGAATTAGTTTGTGTTACAGGCATAACTAAAAAATCGATTAGATAATTGCCGGTTGACAGCATGTAAACCTGAGGGTGATTTAGTCTGGTTTATCTTTATTCTCAAGGACTAGTCATTTAAGTATCAACCTCTTTGGAATGTTGAAGACACCAACATGATTCTTCACGAAAGCTCCAAATAAATGATGTCCTGTCTGTGTTTACAAAGGCAGTAAAAAATAGATTGCAGGTGATTACCTGGTCAATTTAACCAAACCAGGATGAATTATTTTCAAATTAGTCTTTAGATCCGTCCTGAGAAAGATGGATTTAATACTACCCCCTTCCAAATGTGCATTCTTGTTATCTTTATGATCTTAATTCAAGTTCTTCATCACTCAAGGTAAATCATTCAGCGCATGCCTCTTTTTCCTTTTTTTTTTAACCACCATTTAAAAAGCTGTTTTAGATGAATTGGATTTTACAACTTTGTAAGAAATATGAACAACAATATGGTTATTTTGTTTACCCAAGCCATTGGAAACAGTTAATTGTGAATACACTGGGAGATACACCACTTCTCATTTAGACGAGTAATCAGAGATATTTGGGAGAGATGTGTGCCAAGCTGTGATAGGAAGATAATAACCATCACCAAGCATCATTAGGCATTTGCAGTTTTACTTAAATAAGACAACAAACTTATATTTTCTAGATATAAATGTATTTTTTCAATTTTTAAAAATTTATTTGAGAGAGAGAGAGAGAGAGTGAGCAGGGGAGGGGCAGTGAGTGGGAGAGGTCAAATCCCAAGCAGGCTCTGCACTGTCAGCACGGAGCCCGACGTGGGGCTTGAACTCACAAACTGAAATCATGACCTGAGTCAAAACTAACAGTCGACGTTTAATCGACTGAGCCACCCAGGTGCCCCATAGACATAAATATTTACGCAGAACCAACATATCTTCTTTTGACCTTTAAGCTGTGTTAGTTACAACTATCATTTATTGCAGGTTTTATATGTATTATCAGGCTAGTTATGCCTATTAGTCCCATTTTATAGAGGAGAAAACCAAGGTGCATAGCTTTCATTTTCTTCTCAGTCTTGTTTAGGAAGAGTCAAATTCACAATTTCGGACTTCATGGGGGCCATCTCCTGAGTATTACCTCCTATTGTGAAGAAAGGTTTTTTTTTAATCTGTGAAATTTGTGTAATCAAGTAACCTGCAGTTTAACTAAATTCTAGAATTGAACAGGCCTCAGCGACTAATGGCTTCATGCGATATATTAACTTGAAAGAAAAATGCTCTAAATATATAACTGAATGTACAACATAATTAGAAACTATAGTCTTTTATTCTGTTTTGGGAGTTATAGTAAATCTGAAATGAAAAATCGTCCACTTTACAGTGGAGGACTGCACACTGTAGATATGAATATGAATAGAAATATATTTGTTTACTCTATTGAATTTTACATATTTAAATTTTTTAAAAAATCTGCTTTTATTTCCAGAGAGAGAGAACACAAGCAGAGCAGGGGCAGAGAGAGAGAGAGGGAGAAAGAATCTCAAGCAGACTCTGTGTGGTCAGTGCAGAGCTCGATATGGGCTCGAACTCACAAACTGTGAGATCATGACCTGAGCCGAAATCAAAAGTCAGACGCTCAACCCATTTGGCCACCCCAGCGCCCAGAGTTTTACATTTTTTTGATGAAAGAGCGTTTTTAAAAAAATCTGACATTAAAGTAAAAAAATTATCTCTAATTTACTTTACCTTTATTTTCAGAAAATATAAAGAATACAAAGTTACAAAAGTTTAAAAATACATAAAAACAAAGAACAAGTCCACTTTCTACTACATGTTGCAATTGCCTGTTCCCCTTCCCAGAGTCAATTGCTATAATCAATGTGCCATGTATCCTTCCACAAATTTTATGTATATACAAGTATCTGTCCACATTCTTTTAAACACAAGATATTAACATGCTATCCAAACTACTCCTCACATTATTATTATTATTATTATTTTTTTGCTTAACAGTATATCTGGTAGATTGTTCCATAGCAGTTTAGAAATTGTTTTTCCTCTCTTTTTAAAAAGCTGCAAAAATCGGGGCGCCTGGGTGGCTCAGTCGGTTGAGCGTCCGACTTCAGCTTAGGTCACGATCTCGAGGTCCTGAGTTCGAGCCCCGCATCGGGCTCTGAGCTGATGGCTCAGAGCCTGGAGCCTGCTTCCGATTCTGTGTCTCCCTCTCTCTCTGCCCCTCCCCCGTTCATGCTGTGTCTCTCTCTGGCTCAAAAATAAGTAAACGTTAAAAAAAAAAAATTAAAAAAAAAAATAAAAAGCTGCAAAATATTCTGTGGTATGAATGAACTATAATTTATCTAACATGGCTTCAACTTAATAATCATCCCCGATTAAATAAACAAAAAGACTTCCAATTTCTTTCTCTCTTTTTTTATGTATTGGGGTCTGGCTTGTTGTGATAGGTGTATCGCTTCTTTGCTGTACTGTGCCTCAGCAAACAATCTACATGACACGTGTTTACTTTTCCACATCCCTACATTCTCAAATTGTTTGCTAACTTCCTTTGACAATGAATAGAGAATTTGGGATCTTAGGCATAATCTTTTGAAAACTAAGTTGAGGTTCACTGATCTAGGAGTCTTGAACCACCGTGTCATAGAAGTCATTTCCATTCTGTCAGTCCTGCCTGGGAGGGATTCAGTATTTTCCCACGACAGTCTCTGTCTGGATAAATGATCTAGTCCACACAGTTTTTAATAAAATTGCTTATTGATTCCACTGATGAGCTTTGTCAGAGTCAACATATAAATATCAGCATGTGAATGCCTGAATTATGAAAATGTACTGCAACTTACTCTTCAATTTAGCAAAAACACATTCAATATCTGCACTGTTACTGGTAATAGGCTAGGTGTGGAGATACAAAGATAAATAGGGCATTGCTTTTGCCTGCAAAAGGTTTTCATTAAGGTTTCAGAAATAGATACAAAACTGTGGTAACTTGTACTTTTTCAAAGAAGGATGCTTGATTATGTCTTACGGGGTTTCAACAATTGTTGAAAGCTTGTATACACCAGAAAAATAACCATGTTAAACCATGGTAATTGGGATCCAGTTGGATTATCTCAAATACCGCAATGATTATAGTCCTATAGTTGAGACCTATCATATGGGAAATTACCTTGCATATTCCAAGTATGCTATGAGGTATGCTATGTTGGAAGTCACAGACCAGAAAGGCTCATAGACCACATTACAGTGCTTGAATCACATGGCTTATTAAATCAATTTAAAATATAGAACAACAAGCAAGGGTAAAGAGATGGGGTAAATTAACATTCCTGGATAAGGGAATGAACATATGGAAGGACTATGATACCAGTGACCTGGGGTTCAGAAGGCTACAGATCTTCTCTGTCTCTCTCTGCCGTCTTAGACCTTCTTGCTAAAATAGTGCTTATGAGGACCAGAGGTGAGATTTGAGGTAGCAGTTCACAGAAAGAAGGCATCCTGAGCCAATGATATGTACTTGTTCTACAGGAGCCACTCAGGGCCAAGAACATCTGTAAATAGTTATCACTCGCCAGTTAGCCTGTAAACAGCCATAGGTCTTATGTGCGTATTTTGGGTAGAGTACACATGGGACCCGCATGAGGCCATCTTAGATGTCACCAATGGATGATTGAATTTGAGGGTGACATAGTGGTCATCTCAGAGGTGGTTTGATTTGGCCTTACTCTTGCTTTTTATGTATTCTGTTGTTTGATTGTTGACATGTCTTACAGGTTACTAACTTACTGTCTAAATTTAATATATCCCATGAATTCCACCTATATCTTGCAAACTACTTACTCAAATATTATGTGCACATAACAAACAACGTATCTTATGAATTTTGCCTGTTAAAATTTATACTATGCTCAACATTTATTATGAGTTCAGTCCATCATATTTGTTTTTTTTTTTTTTTGTCTCCTATAGCAGAATTGAATATTCTCAAACAACATAGAAAGTGCACATTATAAGACCTTGTTCTTGAATTCCAGTGCCATGTCAGACTTGGGTACTGAGACTCAATTTCAATAGTTCCAAATTGAACTCATTGTCTTTCACTATAAAACCTTCTTTGATTATTCTATAATGATTAATGGAATGAATTTCTACTCCAATCTTAAAATGCTCTTTATCTCTTCTCTCTTTATCAGAATCATGGAAGACTTTTGCTATACCTCAAAAATACCTCTTCAATTTTTTTGTCTTCTATTTCCACTGTTTCAATACTCCTCCGCTTGTTGCCAGCTTTATTTTTTGTAGTACAAGCTGATTCCTGACTTCCTGTCCAGCATCCTCCCACCCTAATCCCTCACCCAAGATAACTTTCCATTTTTCCTAAATAGCATGTATATTAATACATATGACAATTATCATATTAGCATATTTTAAATTTTGAAATATAGATTCACAGGTATTTGCCTAAATGACATAGATCGTATGTATCCTTTATCCAGTTTCTATCAGGTACATTTTTTTTTTTTTTTTGCCTTTTCACTTTTTTTTCTTATAATCTAATTTTTTAATTTTAATTCCAGCACAGTTAACATACAGTGTTGTTTTAGTTTCAGGTGCACAATAGTGTGATTCAACAATTCTATACATTACTCAGAGCTCATCGTTGTAAGTGTGCTCTTTAATCCCCATCACCTATTTAGCCCATCCCCCCAACCCCTCCCTTCTGGTAATCATCAGTTTGTTCTCTATAGTTAAGAGTCTGTTTCTTGGTTTGTCTATCTCTTTTTTCCCCTTTGTTCATTGTTTTCCCTTAAATTCCACATATGAGTGAGATCATATGGTATTTGTCTTTCTTTGACTGAATTATTTCACTTAGCATAATACGCTCTAGCTCTATCCATGTTGTTGCAAATGGCAAGATTTCATTCTTTTTTTTTTATGGCGGAATAATATTCCATTGTATGTATACAGCACATCTTCTTTATCCATTCATCTATTGATGGGCACTTTGGTGGCTTCCACATTTTAGCTATTGTAACTAATGCTGTAACCAGGTACATATTCTTTTTATGTTTGGAATATCCATTTTTTTCTTAATTATCTGGCATATTCTTAATCATCCTTTAATATTCAGCTTCAAAGTCATAAAGCTTTCCCAACTTTCTTCCCACCGTCCCAAATTAATTGCTTCTTTTTTAATGCCTTTTTCTCATGTGTTACCATAACTATCTTCTCTGACAATCCATGACCTCTTTAAGGACAAGGACTATGTTTTATTCATCTCTGAGCCCCTAGGACCTAGCTCAAAGCATGGCACATATTAAATGTCTGATAAAATATGATGAATTTAGTGTAAATTATATTTCATTTCAAGAAAATTGGAGGTAAAAATCCAATTATACAAAACAGATGCATTTAGTGGGTGATGTTTTAATGAGGGGTGTTATTACAGATTCCTTTCAATATGATCTTTCCTAGAGAATTTAAAATATAATTCAATTTTCAAAAAAAATTACTATTACCTTCATGAATAAATACATCTACTGAGTAATATTAGACTAATATTTAAATATATATTCAAATGAAAAATTCCAATCTAAAATATGGGAGCAGCTTTATTCTCTCTCCTCGTTCCCAATATGTAGTAACAGCATCACTTCTGGATTGGGGATTCTGACTTCATACTCTGGCTCCTGCTTCATTCTCCTGTAGCAAAGCTGCATGAGATCTGAATGCATGTAGGCCTCTCCAGGCTTTGTGCATGAACGAGGAGGCCTCGTGAGTATGTTGGCTGACCTCAGCCCCTCTTCAGAGTTTCCTAAACTTTGTCTCACTTGTGCCCTTGACCAAGACTTCTGATCTTTTGCCTCTCTGTCCACCCCAGACATCTGCCCCCTGGAGGCGCCTGGCTGTAATAGCTGTAGGGGCACCTGTGAGAACTTCGCTGTGCTGGAGTGGAGAGCACAACACTCTTTTTGCTGGTGTGCCCATTGTCATCCTACAGCTCACCACTGCAGCACAGAAGTTGTGACAGAAACAGTGATTCCCATCTGTCACATTCTCCAAAACTATTTTGATGAACAGCTTTAAAAAAAAAAAGGTATTGTGTTGATCTTATGGTGGCGAAGACTGTGGTGGCAGGGAAATGAAGAAGAAATTGATGGCACAAGAATGACACAAACAGAGAAAATTGGTAAATGTGGTGCTTCTCATACCTATGCTCACTCCCTCAGCCACCATTGGTGAAGGACCCACCACTGACTGCCACACCAGGTTACCCCTGGCTTGTATCTTAGCCTGGTAATGCCTCTGGACACTGGTGGAGCCACTTTCTATCATTCACACTCTCAATCTTATATCCAGAGCCTTGGAAGTTTCCTCATCCAAATGACATCCCCTTCCTTTTTTTTACATTTTTTTTTTAAATGTTTATTTATTTTTGAGACAGAGAGAGACAGCACGAGCAGGCGAGAGGCAGAGAGAGAGGGAGACACAGCATCTGAAGCAGGATCCAGGCTCTGAGCTGTGAGCATGGAACCCAACATGGGGCTCAAACTCACAAACCATGAGATCATGACCTGAGCTGAAGTTGGATGCTTAACCAACTGAGCCACCCTAGGCAACCCAATATAGATGTCTTTTTTTTTTAATTTTTTTTTTTTTAATGTTTCATCCCCTCCCCTTTCTTAGGAAGGTTAGACCTAGTCTCAGAGGCTGGCTGGGGTTAGATACCATCTTGTCTTCTCTCTCTCTTCTCTTTTTGTCTTTTCCAAGGCCCCTGCACAAACTCCTCTCACTTTCTTCAGCTCAGGTACTAAAAGCTAGCATGCACATCACTCACTGCTCACCTCTGTCCGTCCCAATATCAAAAGCCCCAAGCAATTGTATGGTAGGCATAGCTGAGAGACCCTGCTACAGGTTGGTTAAGTTGGAGGTAGGAGGTAGCGTTGTTATTCCCATGATCATGACCTCTATTAATGAATAAAACCATGCTCTGCACATTTGACACACCCTTTGGTCTCTTCTTAAATTAAAAAATAATAATAAAATGTGGATTTTTTTGACAAATGAAGTATTTCTTTACCTGTGAGTTAGAAACAGCAGAATCAGCCTTCACATTCTCCTGTTGACCTCAAAAGCAACTGGTATTGTTTGGAAACGATCACACAGGCATTTCTACTTCTGGGCACTGAAATTACTTTTCTCTCTTTTCATTCTCTGACATCTTAGAAGTGAAAACAAGGACTTTTCATCTGTTTAGGGACAAAGAACCAGTGGAGTGAGTGACACAGCACTTTTATTCTTGGCAAGGCTTGACATCGAAAGAGCAGTGGGAGATAACTTTCAAGTGGGCCTTAGGAGGAAATCCAAAGGACTGCCTTTCTGCAGGGTCAAATATCTCTATCCTGAGTGAATCATTCAAAGCAACAGGGCTAGAGGCAGCCCGGGGCTGTCAGCGGCACATGCCGTCAGCTGTCACCCTCTGTTCTGTTGAGCAGAAGAATTTACAAGAACAGTGATTCATTGAATAAAATAGCTCATTAAGGTAAAATTAGATGGCCAGGAAATCAAGTCAGCATTTTAGAACTGTTACGGTAAAATAAGCATTTTGTAATACGATGTTTTAGAATTCATATTCTAAGCAATATTGTCTTATTTGTGGAAAGCATATCAATGAAGGACCCTAGAAAACTGTGGGTGTTTTTCTCCTGAAGTCTTTTTTTCATCTGTTTCTATACCAAGCTAATACCTTAGGCTGATTGTGAAGGTAAAACCCTAGAAAAAGTTTTCATCCAAGGAAATAATGTAATGGGGCTAAGTTTTTGGCTAAGGGATTATTTTCGGTCAAATTTTATCCCAAGGATGGTTATTGGATCCCATATGGGCACCATCCTTTTGTTAATTGTGCTATTTGGGGCCATCTCTTTCCCTCCCAACTTATAACTAACACTATATCTTGCTCTGCACACTTACAAAATCTCATTGGAATCAATGAAATTCAGATGGAAAAGACAAGGATTTGGACATTTGATTTCTGTATTTCTTATTAGATTCTCTAAAAGTTTCTAGATGCATTGGATGTAGACAGAATGACTTTTTAATCTCATTGAAATATCCAGCACACAATTTGCATTTATTGATTCTCAGGGTTGTGGTGATAGGTTTCTCAGAACCCTAAAGCTGATAACTGTCTTTGAACAAGAAAGTACTCTGAGATACCCAAGATTTGAGCTGTCTAACAGAGATACAATGCAAGCTGCACACATCAGTTAAAATCTTCTAGTAGTTACATTTAAAAAGCTAAAAAAAGGATACGTTAATTTTAATTGTGTGTTTTATTTAATCCAATGTTTCTAAACTATTATCATTTCAATGTGTAATTGGAATGTAAAAAATGGAGATATTTTACATTCTTTTTCATTGTACTAAGTCTTCAATATTCAGTGTGTATTTCATGCTATCTAAATTTGGGCCATCCCCATGTCATGTGCTCAGTAGCACTTGAAACCACATGTGATTAGTAGCTACCATATTAGATAGCACAGCTCTAGAGAATAATAAGTGTAATAAAATTAGTACATGTTCTAAATATATGCATAACTATATGGAATTTCAAAACATTTCCTGTTTCCAACAATGTTGGATTTTCTGAACATGAATATTTTGTTTTTAATCAGATTCTGAAGTCTCATAGGTAAAGCATGCTATAGACGATGGTTATATAACATAAATTTAATTTTTAAATACATTAAAAGATATAGGCACAACTTTTTTTAGTGTGTAGATGTATTCACATATATCAACTGAGTTTCCCTGCGTTTTCTTAATGTTGATCATTAGCTATTTTTGCAGACACTTCACCACCTTAAGATTCTTAATTGTTCTTTTCAAACGGATATTGAAAGAATGAATTCAAGAGTCCAGTAATTTAGAGTCAAAATTATGAACTTTTCACTATTAGTTGGATGCCCACTTCTGATAGGTGTGTTTTTTCATTTGCATTTAGAAACACAACCATTTGCTTTTCCCTTTGATTATTTGACTGCTATTGCAATAAATGTAAGCTATTCTTAATTAGTCTCACTTTTGCCTTCCATTTAAAATTCCTTTCAAGTCAAATTCACTTTTGAAGACTCAGACTGGCTTATCTCCTAAAACTTCTGCTAGAATAGACCCACGACATTCTTGGAGTTAACGTGAAGTCTTGTTTTCTTTAAACATTTTAGGTATACTTTCTTTGACAGTGGTAGAAATGCACTTGTTTCTAAGTGACCTTTGAAATCAGGAGTGAATTTGGACTTCATTAGATGTGAGACCATGTGTGGAAATCAGTCACTGAGCAGCACCAACAGCCAGGAGTTGTGCCTCACTGCCCTGGTTGTCCCAGCTCATCTCTGTAATGCACTAATTCTTGGGAAGAGATAGTGCCTTTTTGTGAAAAATGGTTAAACGGCAGTCAAGTAAAGTTACTACTAGGGAGAGAAGTGAGGAGAAATTAAAAAGTTTTAAATAGTTCTTTGATAGAAAAAAGAGAATTTAGCTGAATTGAAAGTAGAATGAGGGATATTAATACTCAGATGTGACACACTGCCATGTGGAAATAAGAAAAGTGATATCTGAAATCAGTTTAGATAGCGTTCCTGTGGGTGAAAAGCTTCTCTCTTTTTTTAATGTTTTTATTTATTTTTGAGAGCGAGCAAGAGCGCGTGCATGAAGGTTGGGGTGGCAGAGGGAGATGGAGACAGAGAATCTAAAGCAGGCTCTGTGCTGTCAGCACAAAGCCTGTCATGGAGCCCACGAACCAGGAGATCACGACCCGAACCGAAGTTGGACGCTTAACTGACTGAGCCACCCAGGTGCCCCAAGGCTTCTATCTTTTAAGTCAGGCACCAATATGCTTTCTCTGTAAAGGTCCAGATAGTAAATATTTTAGACTCTGTGGCCCAAACAATCTCCATCAGTCCTACTCAACTTTGCATTGTAGCTCAGAAGGCAGCCTAGACAACATGCAAATAAACATGGCTATGTTCCAATAAAACTTTATTTATAAACAGATGGTTTCCTGGCTTTGACCTGTGTAACCCCGACGTGAGAAATAAAGTTTTACGAAAGGTCTGCCCGGCAGCTGCACCGCTTCCTTTGCCTCCTAAAGCTGCATCACTAGTTTCACCTCCTGTGACTTCTTGGGAATATCCACACGATGGAAATGCCTTTCTTCTGAGTCACATTTTCCACAAAAAGGCATGTGTTTCTTGTGCACATTCCCATACCCCAAAGTAAGTATTTTATTAGGTGAGGTACGGGTTTGGTTGCTGTAACAGAGACCTGAAATTATAGTGGATTAAACAAGACAGCAACTTTCCATGTGTAAGCAGTATATGGCGGATATAGTGACTCCAGGTGTTAACCTCATCGTCATTCCCTGGTGGCTTGCCCTCACCCAGTGGGCTTTGGAACCCACAGGAAGGGGAAAGAGCACAGCCTGCAAGTTGCTCACGTCATTTCTTCTGATATCTCATTGGTCAGCACTTAGTCAAGTAGCCCCATCTATCTGTAAGAGAGGCTGAAAACGGACTACTTATTCTGGGCAGTTGTGTGCTCAATAAATTTCTAGAGCTGCTACCACTACTGCATAAAAGATGAACGTAGCTGCAACCAGCTTTTCTGCTTTAATCTTGTACTTATACAATAATTAAGAACCTGAAAGAATTTACTTCCATCTTAAAGTTACATTTTACTGGGGCTCCTGTGTGGCTCCTTTGGTTGAGTGTCTGACTTTAGCTCAGGTCATGATCTCATGGTTCATGAATTGAGCCCCGTATTGGGCTCGCTGCTGTCAGTGTGGAGCCTGCTTTGGATCCTCTGCCCCCTGTCTCTCTGTTCCTACCCCACTCGTGCTCTCTCTCTCTCAAAAATAAACGACCATTTTAAAAAGTTGTATTTTATTGTATATCCTGTGACAAATGATATACTGTTGTGTTGAGAATAGACGCTGTTCTAAGTCTTTGACACAAATAATAGGAATCTACTACACATGGTTAGAATATTGTTTTATGTGGCAAATATCTTGCATACACTACTACTCTTCTCTTCTGAACCCAAGGTAGATAGTGCTAATAAATCACAACATTCTTTCCCACTGAACTCAGACTTGGCCTTAAAACCTTCTACATCCTGCTCTAGACAGCCTCTACCATCAGCAATTTATTTGCCTTTCTTGGCTTAAAGTTTTTCCATTTTTTCTTTTCATGTCTTTGACACCAATCTTATGTATAGATGGTGACACGGCAAACTATCAATTGAATGTGTTTTCTTTGTCTTTTAAGTCAAATATCCTCTCTTAACTTTTGTTGAATTTTTATCTTATTTCCAGATCATGATTAAATCTCTTTTTTTCTATAGCTAAGTTTAGTCACAAAACCAAGGTTGGAATAATTTTATTCAACCTCTTAATTTTATAGAGAAACTGAAATCCAAAAAGATAGAAGGATTTACCCATGGGCACATAGAAGCATTGAAACCCATGACTCCTATTCTAGTACCCTCACTTTGCAAAGGTCAAATCAGAAGTGATAAGAGTAATTAAAGATCAGTAATAATTGTGATAATAATTGGGTGAGATTCATTAATATCACAACTTTAATTTTCAAGTTTCTGTTTCTTGCGTTTGTAGACAAGAACCAACATATTTCACTTCTTCCTATGTAAAAGAAACGGTATCCTGAGCAATCCTTGCTCCAATGTCAGGCTGCTTCTAGAACTTTCCAAATTTTATAAAATGGATTTGATATTGTAAAAGATAGAATTTGAAGACTGCTTTCTAGGACCTTCATATTTATGTTATAAAGAATAGAGTAGCCATTGTTGTAATACCCTAGCATTTCCTGTTTCAGTAGGATGCCTTTAGGTGAGATTCAAAGTACTGACTTTTATAGAATATTTTCCAGATGAATTTATAATAGCAGTTTGAATTCTTTTTAGCATATTTTGACCCATGGATCTCTCAGGTTATGTTCATTTTATTTGGGTCTCTGTCTATCCAAAATTGCTTGTGCTGTCTCAGGCAAGTCTTACATTTTGGTTCTCCTTGTGTGCAAACAGTTTCTCAGTAGGAGTGTTACTTAAAAGACGACTGTACATGAAAACCCTCATCAATAGGTAGGTGGAGTTAGATTACCTTATTCTTTCAAGATCAGAAAAAAAAAAAAACCTCAGCAAAAATAAGTTCAAAAGAGAGAGGCCAATTATAGACCAAGCAAATCTAACCATAGTGTCTATAGCTAAGGAAGTATATATTAACAAAAGCCAGATTTTAAAAGATTAACTAAATCTTCCCATTAAAACTTTGAGTCCATTAAGTACCAAAAATTATGACACTTTCATATGACAGAGAAAATTAGTCTAGCACAATAGACCGAAGGAAATTTTGATAAGGGACATTTCTTGATTTAGCTATTAATTAGAACATTTGAGACAATGAATAATTTTCCCCTCTTCATCTTTAGTGATGAGCAGTAAAACTTCGTGATGATAACCAAAAGACAGAAAATAATTTCAGTGCAATGGACCTAAGGCTTGAGCTTAGCTGCATTTACTAGACCTGGAAAGTTCTGTTCTCTGACACACAGGGAGTACAAAATCTTCCTCCGTAATGAAACCAAGCTCAGGTATATTTGGAAATGCTTGTTCATCATTTGCATACCCTCCCTCGATGCATAGTTTCCATTTTTATTTTGCTACTTTCAATTTGGCCCAACAAAACCCTTCTGAATAGATAAACAACAACTTACATACCCATGTGGCTCCTTCAGCAGGTTATTTTAAAAAAACACAAATATTAATGAGCACTTATTATGAGTTAGGTAACATGGTAGCTAAAGTTGGGAAAGTAAAAATCTTAGTCCTCAGAAGCCCACCATTTCATGTGCAAGAAAACACATGAACAAACAATTTTAGTACAACATAGTCCGTTTGCTGTGGAAGGAGCAAGTTCTGCCTGAGTGTTGACAGAGGGGACAGGGCTGGAGCTACCTGGGAGGTCTGGTGGTTCATGAAATAGAGAAGGTGGGCCAAAGAATCAGAGGCTAAAACAACACAGATAAAGGCATGGAAGTGTGAAAAAGCACATAGCTTTTGGTTGGATAGTGTGGCGGGGGTGTGAGGTGGGGAAGAGGGTGTGGCAGGGAATTGCGTCCAATAATTTAGCAAATATTAATTGAGTGACTATTTAGTCTGGAAACTGTGCAGGAACTCCTGAGGTGCAGAGATAATGCATCTTAGTCCTGGTACTTGAGGCATTAACAAAGGAGACACAGGTCACAAATATTACATTTGAGTGTGGATATGGTAAGTGTAACAGAAGAGACACCAGGTTCATTTTCTTCACAAAGAAGTAAGAGCCTGTTCCGATGCTGGGCATCATGCTGTTGGCAGGGATACCTGCAAAGGTGAGCAATATCACACACCGCCTGTTTGCAAGGACCTCACAGTGTAGTGGGGGTGACAGACATAGATCAAGCAGTTACAGCAACATGTATACACCAGCATCTGTGACAAGTGTCATCCAGAAGGTACAGAGTCCTAGGGAACCTATAGTGCAGGATTATGTTCTAATTAAGGAGAGCAGGGAAAACTGTGTTTATCACCATCTTCTTACACAATAATTTCTCCATGCTTGAATTCTTAATTTGCTTTATCCAACTTAGAGTTCAAGTAGATTTAAGAAAAAACATTTTTAAGTTTATTTACTTTTGAGAGAGGGGGAAGAGACAGAGAGAGAGAGGGAGAGAGAGACTCCCAAGTAGGCTCCATGCTATCAGCTCAGAGACCAACTTGAGGCTCGATCTCACAAACTGAAATCATGACCTGAGCCAAAATCAAGAGGTGGGCACTTAAATGACTGAGCCACCCAGGTGCCCCCATTTCAAGTAGGTTTTGCAAGAAGGTTATCTGGGTAACAGATTTTCAGAGCCCTTGCATCTCTGAGAATATTTGTCTTCTAGTTTCATAAATGACCAACAACAGTCCTATAGAAAAAGTCTAAAGTTACAACTTCCTTCTCTTAAAACTTTCTACAGTTTGAGACCTTGTCATCTGACAATCTGATTTAAAATTGATGTTCCCTCTTTAGGTAACCTTATTTTTCTGTCTGAATCTTATAGTCTTTGTAATTAAAACAATTGTCGCAGTTTCTTCGAAAATTAAGCACACTCTTAGTGTACAATCTGACAATCACTCTTTTTGGTAATTACTCAGATGAACTGAAAACTTAATGTCCACACAAAAACTTGCACAGAAATGTTTATACCAACTTTATTCATAGCTGCCAGAACTTGGAAGCAAGGTGAATGGATAACCAAAGTGTGGTACACCTAGATAATGGAATATTATTCAGTGCTAAAGAGAAATGTACTATCAAGCTCCGAAAAGACATGGAGGAAGCTTAAAGGGATATTAATAAGTGAAAGAAGCCAATGTGAAAAGGCTATGTGTTACGATTCCAATTATATGACATTCTGAGAAAGGCAAAACTGTGAAGATAGTAAAGGGAGCAGTGGTTGCTTGGGTTTGTGGTGAGGGAGGGAGGAGTATGCAGAGCACAGAGGATTTTTAGGGCAATGAAACTATCCTGTATGATACTACAGTAGTGGATACATGCCATTTACATTTCTTCAAACCCATAGAATATTCAGCAGAGTGCGAACTCAAATTTTAACTATGGTCTTTGGGTAGAAGTGATGTGTTCATCGAATGCAGCAAGTATACCATTGTGGTGTGGGATGTTAATAGTGGGGGAGGCTGTGCATATGGGGGGGTAAGGGGTGTATGGAAATCTCTACACCTTCTGCTTAATTTTGCTGTGAACCTGAAAGTGCCTAAAAAATAAAGTCGAATTTTATTGTATTTGTTTAATTTTTAAAGTTTAGGTTTAAAGTTATTTAGAGAGAGAGAGAGTGGGGGAGGGGCAGAGAGAGAGGGAGAGAGCCTGATGTGGTCTTGAACTCATGAACTGTGAGATCATGACCTGAGCCAAAATCCAGAGTCAGACGCTTGACCTACTGAACCATCCAGGTGTCCCAAAGAAAGTCTATTTAAAACAAAACAAAACAAACAAATGAAATTCCCTGTACATAAAAAAATATCTTACTAGGAAATCTATATTTTGCCTAAAGTACTATATCTTTATAAATATTTTGACAGTAACCCGGAATTGCTGCTTTAAGGAAACTTAGATGGAATCCTCAACCACACTTTCCCTCTACTTTATAATCATCTTTATTATGATGTAATCTTTACATGTACTAAATATGCAATGCAAAGCCCTAGGGGAGAGGTTTGAGTGGTGTCATAACCTGAGTTCATTTTCATTCTACCTACACAGCTTTTACAAAGGGGGTCCATGAACACCTGGCTCTCTCACATAATTTATGAATTATTTTCTATGTAAGGATTACCAGTTTCTTTCAAATTAAGATCAATGTACTCTTATAGTCCTTGCTGCCAAAAGATGACATATTTTTAAGTGACGTATGTTTATCTCTTTGCATCTTCTCTTGGAAACTTGTATCCAGGCATTTGGATCCCAAATTAATTTTTTTCATCTTTATTAAGATATAATTCACGTGCGTAAAATCTGCTCATTTAAAATATACAATTCGATGGTGTTTAGTATATTCACAGAGTCGTGTAACCATCACCAAAATATAATTTGAGAACGTTTTATCACTCCCCACGAAAATCCTATACACATTAGCAGTCAGTACCCATTACCCCTTTCCCAGCCCTTGGCAGACAATAATATGCGTTATGTCTCTAAAGATTTGCCTCTTCTAGGCATTTCATATAAATGGGACCATACCTTATGTGGTCTTTTGTGACTTTTCTTTCACTTAGTATGTTTTCAAGATCCATCTCTTCTGTATAGCACATATCAGTACACCATTCTTTTTAATTGGTAAATACTATTCCTTTGCAACAATTTGAGGAATGCAAAAAATGATGTGTGAAGTGGGCTTTACCACACACATACAGACATACCATACTCCTTCACATGCATACTACACTCCCACGTGCATGCATGCACAGCCTCACACCTCACACTTATATACACACTCATCGCACTCACAAGCACTACCCCACTTGGTTTTTATAAATCCTCCCTCCCCAACATTTTGCTACTGCATTTGAAGCACCTGAAGATTGAAGCACACTTGTGGTTTCATCTATGTGAATCACTCTCCCCTCTGTTCTTCGAAAGTTTTTTATATGGTTTTTTTTTAAATGTATTTTGAGAGGGAGAGAGTGTGTATGCATGAACAGGAAAGGGGCAAAGAGAGAGAGAGAGAGGGAGAGAGAGAATTCCAAGCAGGCTCCCCACTGTCAGCACAGAGGCTGACGTGGGGCTCCATCTCATGAATCGAGAGATCATGATCTGAGACGATATCAAGAGCCGAATGCATAACCGACTGAGCCACCCAGGTGCCCCTGTTGTTCAAAAGTTTGAAACGTGATCATGAAATAAAAGAGAGCCAATGCTGGGATTCTGTTAGGTCCATCTGCATCCCTTCAGTGTAACTTGCCTTTGGAGCTTTTTCCTCTGACATCTAGCCTACTACTGTCCTGGCTGTCCCAGGACCTCCTCTTGCCCTGGACCTTCTCGAGGCCTTTCTCCACACCCACCTACCACCCTTATTCTCTCATCAGTGGAGCCAGATTTCAGGCTGTGCTCCTCATTGACTGCATGATCTACTATGTAATATGGGAGTTATAACAATTCATTTTCAGGACTAAAAATGATAATGCATTGGACATGGCATGTATTCAGTAAATGTCAAACTGTTTCTCTCTCCCTTAATCTCAATCTCCATATCTCTTTAACTATATTATTTGTTCTGGTCATATTTCCTGAAGGATCTTCAACCAGCTAACCATTTGTTTTTGTTTTTTACTACTATAATTTAATTAATTATTGGTGATAGAATTTTAAGTTGAATAGGGTTCTTTTGGAAATAATGTCAGAATCTACAATTGACTCTAATAGGACTTCATGTGGACAAAGGAGTTATATTTGGGGCATGCAGATCTTTTCACTTGACTCAAATCATACAGGAGGACGGAATGTGATTATCATGAATTAAACTAAACTATAACACTGACCACAAAAAATTAGATTATTTTCATGTCTTGGTTGTTAGAGTACTTCCTAAGTACATGAATTATTAAGCCTTTAGAAATATCACAGGTTTGTGCTATATCCAAGGATATCTTCACAGTGTCACAGAACAACATCGCAATGTCATAAAAAGTTGTGTCACTGACATAAACTCAAAGGCATCTCTTTAAAAAGCATCACCTTGAGAATGTGGTTGAGACCATTGTTCTCATTTCGTTTTTGGCTAACCTGACATTGGCTGTCACACATGCACTTCAAGCCCCAAGTGGTAAGTCACTCTTGGTCTCTGAGGACAGAGGGTTTTAGATAAATACACCTCATTTACTACCTTATTTTTCCTGCATTGATTATTATTCACTGTTTTATTTTGAAAACAATCCTGAGCGGTGATGGAACAAAATGAACATATTCCTGTTTTTTAAAAGTTGTACCATTAAACACATTTGCTGTTGTGTCATGTGGCATGTAATGAATTGTTCAGAGGCAAAGCTGAGACCTGATGTTTTGATCTTTTACAGTTCCCTTTTATCCCTTGGTTCTTAGAAATGGTAACAAATTATGTGTTATTGAAGACTTTATATTGGCATGTGCAAATAATATGAGTATTTATTAGCAGTGGTATCTCATATTCTATGTAGAATATAACCGCCCCATTGCAGACATTATAGTCATGTGGTATTATGCACACAAAGCCATATTCCTATGGTTTTGATGTTGTGGGAAGTAGCAGACTGTTTCTTTATTCTCGTAAGTTGAATTTCCCCCTAAGACTCATTAGGAAAAGGCATGTTGAAACGTGTGGTGTCATTACACGATTGTTCTCGCTTGGCAACAAGCAACAAAAGGAGAAAGACGCTTCTGACAATTTCTGAAATGTGATCATCAGATATCACTCTCTGAAATTAATGAGATGCAAGAGAAGACCAAGAATTTAATAGATCCTATCATGTGTGCAACTTGATGAGGGCTTTAAGTGGAAATACAATCATGTGCCAAGTAAATGCAATAGTTTTCCTGATCATCTACTTCCTCACTAATGTGGCTTCGTGAAAATCAAGCAGATCTACCGTGTTAAACATTGAAATGATTACAGAATATGCAGAATACTCTGAAGAAATTATATGTAATGAAGTGAACAGCTAAAGCTTTAGTTTTACTCACCTAAGGACAGTCTTGTTTGTTTTCTTGTTTTGAGATGAGGAAATATTGTAAAAATCAGCTAGAAGGTAAATTCTCCCACTCAAACAATTGGGTTTCTCATTTAGTGTTTCTTGGGTTTTTTTTCCCCATCTGTTGACTCTTGGCATCTCCCCTGCTGCTCCTGGTCCCCACCTGGCCCCGTCTTGATTCTTCTGTTGCATGTCTGTCTCCATGGAGACAGACTGCTCAGAGGAAGGAACCGTGCACAGTATCCAGAGGCGCACCTCACTGGACCCTCCGTGGGTGCAGCTTCCTTTTGATCACAGTGCAGAAAGGGAAGTTATCCCATCTTAGAGGAGCAAAATGTGTTTGGCACCCACATTTCTCCCCCAGTGTAGTTCTGCGGATGCAATTCGACAAAGCCCTGAGAAGAGACATGGGACGCCATCTGTTTTCCGTGCTTCAGTGTCAGGAGAGCTGCGACCATTGTCAGGAGGGAAAGAGAGGGATAGAAGTTAAGCAAGATAAGAAAATGAAGGGTTCCCCAACAAACTTACACCAGCAGTCCAACTGTGCAAGGCAAAGGTTGTTAACTAGAAACCTGAGAAATATATGGCAGCTGTGTATATGTTCCCCCATAAAATATACAATTTTTCTGAATAGAACAGTACTAAAATCCATAAAAAATTTGTTTCTTAATGACTAGAGGAACTGGGCCATTAAAAATGCCACAAAAAATGCTTATTTTACAAGGAGGTGCCTAGGTTTATAGGAAAGCGTAAATTCACTGAAAGCTTGTTGTTGTGGAGGGTCTCACACCTTGGACATGCCAGCCTTTTTTTTTGTTTCCACCAACAGTAGTATTTTTCATGCAAGCACATCTGCAAAGTTTTACATTAGACTTGTAGACCTGTGTAAAAAGCTGAACTTGCCTATGTAAGACATAATAGTGTTGAAACTTAAGGGACAAAAGTATGTGTGATAGCCAGTGCACAAGTGTCCATTGTTATCATTTCTGGGTGTGAGAAATCACTTGGACATCAGAGACACCAGAACTGAGAGCTGAATCCTTTAGTTTTCTAAACAGACTTGTGCAAAAAGACATTTTTACCTTCCTGGTGCGCGCTGTTATCTCTGGACACCTGGCTAAATCGAGGATTTGATTTTCACTCACTCTATTGCAGTGGCATTCACTCCAGTTTGCAGTATTATCTTTCAGATTTACTGCCTTTAAACTGGGCATTTTCCTGCCGTTTAGATCTCTACCTTCTAGATTAACGGAAAGAAGCATCTAGAAAACAGTAATGAATAGCATTATAATTTGTGTTATAGTTTACAGAGCTCTTAGAATGTACCTAGTTTCATCTGGGTCCTATATGTAGGCTGAGAGATGGGAATAGTTATAACAACTGAGGCCCAGAGAGGTGAAGTGATTTGCCTAATGTCACACAGCTAGTAAGTGACAGATCTCAAACTCAGTTCTTTTCACTTCACAGCCTGTGCAACCCTACCTGCTATTAACAGTTTCTTAATGTGAAGCATGGGTGTTTTTTCTTTAAAGAGTCACCCAAGTGTTTGGTTGTAAATCACCAAAGGACAGAAGTAGGATTCTATGGTTCTCTGGGAAGAGTGTTTCATTCAGTATCTTTGCTGTGTGCTCTCCAGGATAGAGAGAATTCCAGCTGTACTCATCCACAAGACATAATAGTTCCTATGAATTTTCTAGGAATGGAAATGAAAAACCACTTCAGTTTCAGCACTGTTTCTTTGGTATTTATGCAATGCCTGCCAAAAAACAAGTAATCAGGGGCGCCTGGGTGGCTCCGTTGGTTGAGCGACCGACTTCGGCTCAGGTCATGATCTCGCGGTCTGTGAGTTCGAGCCCCGCGTGGGGCTCTGTGCTGACAGCTCAGAGCCTGGAGCCTGCTTCGGATTCTGTGTCTCCCTCTCTCTCTGCCCCTCCCCCGCTCATGCTCTGTCTCTCTCTGTCTCAGAAATAAACATAAAAAAAAAAATTAAAAGAAAAAAACAAGTAATCAGAAATAAGTAGGCCTTAGAATGGTGAGAATCTAAGAAAGCTGTTTTTCCCTTTGTGTTGGTAGGAGGAGAGTGTGTGTTAGTGAGATCGTCCTGTACGGGCAGGCTAATGGTCTCCATGGGCTAGAATGCCGCGCCCGGCTTTCCCATGTGAGTCTGTAAGTGACTCTGGGTTACTCTTTCACCTCTCTCCACTACACAGTGCTAGTGGGCAACAAGAAAGTCTGTCCAATCAGCTAGTGGCTAATAAGGCTTGTTTAGTTTTCTCACCGTTAATATTTTAGCAAACATTAATTGAATACTAAGCGTTGTGCTCACTAGATATGAAGCCAAATAAAGCATTGTCCCTAGTATGAAAGAGTTTATAGTACAGTACAATTGCCTCCGTATGAACTTATAAACCCTACCACTGATGGCTGTATCTGAGATTTTGAAAGAGAAAAGCTGAAACACTGCAAATCATTCAAACCTGGCTGTTTGAAATAACCGAGCCAGCCACCGAGCTAGGAAACAGACCTAATATGTCCACCCGGCCGATCTCCACCACTTGACTACCTTGTAAAAATGATTGCATCATTTCAGGATGAAGAGTAATACCGATTATTGGCTAATGTTGGCTCTCAGTGCTTTATTACCGAATACGCTTCCTGAGAGCCCTGTATTTCCTGGTTTAAGTGTGGTGAATGACGTACTTGTAACCAAGAGACTCCGCTCAGCCCAAGCGTTTCTCCCTGACGAACAAGGAGCCTGCCAAGTAAACAAGCTCTTTGCTGTGCTACGTGTAAGAAAAGGAATATCTTTAACCCAATAATTCACAAACAAACCATGCCATTTGGATTTCAGTAGCTGTAATGGTAGAACAGTTGTTGACTTTTATTAGTGTGTAATTAACTCTGTAGTGTGTCAAGATGAAAGTTGAAATTTTCTATGCAGAGATGCTCACAGGCCTCACTATTCTAACCAGTTACGTGATATCCTTTTAACACTTCGACGGTCAAGGCCAACATCTGCGATCATGTTGACAGCAAGCAGGGATCGGCGTGTTGATTGCATCGCACGACGTCTGTATGTATGTTTCTATGTATGTATTTCTCTTCAACTGGCTTCAAATTCTGAGGCAAAGCTGGAGTGTGGGATTTGGAGACGACAATGGGGGGACATGGGGAGCAGAGATGGGGAGTCCATCAGGCGGGTACTTGCAGATTCAGCAGTCTTTTAGCTGGCTGACATTCCAGAGATGATTTGAATCGGTGTCACATGCTCCTTAGCTGAAGCCTGTCCCAGATGACCCAGTCACCTCTCTCCATGACAGCGTCTTGCCATTCCAAGGCTGTCAATCCCTGTGCTCGCCAGAGCATTGCTGCTGCTGCTACTTTTGTCACTGTCACGGAACTGCCGTGTCCGTACTGAGACCGGCTTCAGGCCCCTCCCAGGACACGGAATGCTGTCTTTACAGGGCTCATGGCTGTGTGTGCCTCCAGCATACAGGGATCTCTCTGCCAAGTCTTCCTCCTCTTCTGGCCTCTGAGCTCCTACAGGTTGGGGGCCCCACGACATACCCCGGTATCACGTTCCCTGTCGTAGTCCTTCAGTGCAGGGCACAGACCAAGCCTGCCATACACTATACCCACGGCACATTTTAGTGCCACCCCTAAGTCCAAGGCCATTGAAATATAGCACGGGCCATAGGTCCTAGCGAGACTGCAAGGACACATGTTTTTCTCTCTTTTAAAAGTCCCTTTTTGGGGCACCTGGGTGGCGCAGTCGGTTAAGCGTCCGACTTCAGCCAGGTCACGATCTCGCGGTCCGTGAGTTCGAGCCCCGTGTCAGGCTCTGGGCTGATGGCTCGGAGCCTGGAGCCTGTTTCCGATTCTGTGTCTCCCTCTCTCTCTGCCCCTCCCCCGTTCATGCTCTGTCTCTCTCTGTCCCAAAAATAAAAATAAAAAAACGTTGAAAAAAAAAAAATAAAAGTCCCTCTTTTCTGTTGCAGTGGCTACTTAGGCTTCTCTTATTATCCCTGTAAGGGGAGTCGCCTCTTCTTTGGGCCTCACGCAAATAGGTAGTTAATTCCCAGTCTCTATTTGAACCCTGGACCACACATACTGTTCACAGGAGGCTAGAGAGTGGCTTTAATAAATGGTGGTCCCAGTGTTCACCAGTGTGTAATGTGCAGTTAGCAGTCCTCAAAAGGAGTAAGAGTTATTAGCCTTGAGGGCCTTAATTGAACTTGAGACTTTAACTGCATTAGCTTTGTGCTCAGAGCAAGAGGCAACCGCCTCATACATCAAACCTAAAGTTTGTCAAATTCTTGAAAACTTTGGGAACATTTGGTAAAAATGAGCAAAGATGGAACCTTAAATTGTTTTCTGGGTAATAGATCTTGTTCAAAGCTTTCTTTCCCCCTAGTGCAGCTTGAGAACCACCTGACAGTAATTAAATTATTCTAACATCTCACTCCCACCTCCCACACGCATTTTCCCCTTTTGTTTTGTTATTTGGTGGTGTGTGCAATTATCTTCTTTTAAGAAACAAGCACAGCCACCCACAACTACACATGTTAACTGTAAATCTGAACTCGTGGCAACGGGAAGGAGGCATCCTTTTCCCTTTTTCTCACAGGTTGTAAACTGGTTATTCACATTTTCTTTGATGAGAATTTTAAGCACCGGGTACCGTCTTCACAAGCACATGCAGCAGATGGTTAGGAATACTGTGTGATAAGGAACGCTGGCCAATTTCTTTAGCTATTTTCACCTCCTGAACACATTCCAAAGAAATGCAATGGCATATTTTAGGGTGTGTCTTTTACAAGACCTCTTTCCTTAAACATGAATATAATTTGCTGATGTGTTCACTTCAAGATAGATTCATTTGGGGGATGTCTCTGCTGTAAGTGATCTTGTAACATTTTCATATAAAATTAGACTTCTGCCGAAAGCTCTCTTGGGTGTTGCTGCCTAGGAATTAACCCAGCTGTTCCTTCTCTTCACTGAGTCAGACCATGAGACAGGAGGAAATGAAGCAAGATATTTAGATGACCCCTAATGACCTTCATGCACATTATCTGTGTGATGAGATAATCTGCATAGGGGAAGAAAGAAATTTTTCAGGTCACTCCACATGCTCTGTGAACTCACTCCACCATTTACTAGGCTAGGGGCCCTAGGCATGTTTCTTAGACTCCAAATCTTTCTGTAAAATGGGGATAACCAATACTACTTTGTTGGGTTGTTGTGAGGATAAAAAGACATTAGGTCGGTAGAGCTCTTTTTTCATAGAAATGATCAATTAAAAAGTAGTGAAGCTGGGGCTCTTGGGTGGATCAGTCCGTTGAGCGTCTGATACAGGCTCGGTCATGATCTCGCAGTCTGTTAGCCTGAGCCTCGAGTCAGGCTCTGTGCTGACGGCTCAGAGCCTGGAGCCTGCTTCAGATTCTGTGTCTCCCTCCCTCTCTGCCCCTTCCCTGCTCACAGCCTCTCTCTTTTTTTGTCTCAAAAAGTAAATAAACATTAATTTTTTTTTAAAAAAAAGTAGCGATGGTGATGGATAAATGATAAAGAAATATTAACACACATCTGGCACTTCCTTCCTGCAGATATATCCCAAAGTTTCCTCCTTTAGGGAGAGTCCTCTGATAGCCAGCAGCCCAGCAACTGAAAATGCTCCTTGGCCTTCCCTTCCTAATATGCTTCCTTATTTCCAACTATTGCTTCCAGGGAGTGTGCAGATTAATAAATTGACTCCAAAGTTGTAGTTTCAGGGGACATTAGAGTAACAGAGATTTGGGGTCAAAAGAGAGCTCCCAGTCAAAGTGGTGGTGTAGCTACAGCAGAAGTTAATTTGCAGGGAAGCAGCGAGATAAAGAAGTGACTAGATAACACCATTTTGGGTTGTTTGAACTACTGACAAATTCAACAATCAATGGGTAACCATGGTGTGCTATTTTACTACATTATCACTATTTCCATGAACACAGCCGGCTTCAGTCTGTGTGTGTATGTGTGTGTGTAAGATATCCAGGCCTCCTCACGTCTTGCTTTTTATTTTTATATCACTCAGCATAAAGGACTTTCAGAATTCTTTGTTTCGATTTATCCATTTACTTACATACGTACATACAAATCTTAAGGGGACAGAGTATAACCTTTTGGACTGCGACTTAAATTCTTTGTAAAAATTTGTCCTTGGATGGGGCGCCTAGGTGGCTCAGTCGGTTGAGCGTCCGAACTTTGGCTCAGGTCATGATCTCAAAGTTAATGAGTTCAAGCCCAGTGTTGGGCTCTGCTGACAGCTCAGAGCCTGGAGCCTGCTTTGGATTCTGTGTCTCCCTCTCTCTCTCTGCCCCTCCCTGCTCATGCTCTGTCTCTCTCTCTCTCTGTCAAAAATAAATAAACATTAAAAAAAAATTTGTCCTTGGATTTGCTCTGACTATCCAAATAAGGCTTCCGATGACCTCTAGTACATTCATTTTTAATTGTTTCATTTGTACAGACATTTAATCTCTCCAGTCCAATGGTTGTACATATAGATTTTTACATTTAAAATGTTTGGATCAATTTTCTTTAACTTTGGAAAAGTGGTAATAATTCATCCATTAAAACATCAATACTAGAAAAAGAGGGTCAGTTGTTTAGAAAAAAAAGGCAAGAGTGATTTAGAACAGTAATAAACCAAATACTTTTTCTAGTGTGGATAGAGATCAGCAAGCTGATGCAGATACAATTTCAGAGAGAAAGGAAGTCATGGAGGAAGTTCAATTTTTTATTTCCTAATAAAAACATGTATTTGGAACTACTTCACTTCTTGGTTTATTTCCTTTATCCCTGAATCGATTAAGGTGCTTAAGAGGCCATTGTTAAAAGGCAGATAGCCTTTGCATTGTAAAGCCTAAATTAATGCCTTAGGTGACTTAAGGCAGGTAGAGAAAGAGCTCTGTGGTCCCAGACTAGAAATTCTAAAGAATCTGAAGAGTGAAGTTGGTCTATAATTCTAGGGCTACAGTATCCAATACATGAACCACTGGCTAGATGTGACTCTTCAAATTTAAATTAATTAAAATTAAATTAAATTTAAAATTCAGTTGCACTGGCCACATTTTCAGTGCTCAATAGACATGTTTGCCTAGCAGATATTATGTTGGACCAGGCAGAGGTGACCATGTCTATCACTTCAGAAAGTTCTGTTGGACAGCACCGCTCTAGGGACGGACATAAGGAGTCATAGAGCTGACTAGTGTGAATCAAGAGACTCTTTACGAGGAAAAGACAGGTGAGATACAAGTATTATCAGCTAATCTAACAAAGGCCAAAATTTTGGATATTTATACAAGTGGAAGCACAGTAAGAAGTCTTCCAGTGGTCCAAGCGGGCAGATAGCTATCCCAACAAACAATCTCCAAGTGCTGCAACCTGTTCACCAGGGTTCTGAGGCATACTAGGTCCAGCTATCAGAATACCTGGTGCCCCCACTGTCATCTCCAAACTTGTGATTCTGAAGCTACATTTGGTATCTAGCCTGGGGTAGGACTGTGCACCCAGAGGCCAAGGCTGGAGTGGACATGTGGCAGATAGTTGCCAGTTTCTAGAGGATGGGCTAGTCATCAGCCTGGAATGTGACTCAGAGAGGCTCCTGACTTTGCTCACTCCCTAATTTTATCTTGTTTGGGGTCAGGGTAAGACTAAAAAAGGTTAGATTACTCCTTGAGACCATCAAAGAATCTTTTTGATCCGACTACAATTCTTCAGAACTTTTGGAGACATTTTGCTCTCCCCATGTGCTCTCATTCATTTGCTTACTCATTCACTTATTTAGCTAATACACATGGAGTGCCTCTTATGTGCTAGGGAAAACGGATGCAGAAACCAGGCAAAATACCTGCCTTCAAAGAGGTTATTTCTTAGTGGAGGGAAACAGACAATAAAATGGAAAAAAAAAAAAAAAAGACTACACAGTGTATCAAATGGTAATACCTGCTGTGGAGAAAAATAAAGCAGGGCAGGGGTCCCTGGAGAGTTGCAATCGTAAGCAGTCATAGAAGGCACACTGGTCCTGAAAGACAATGAAGTGAAACGTGTGCAAAGATCAACAGCAGGCAAGAGACAGTCTATGTAGATACATGAAGGAAATGAGCTCTAACCTGAGGAGAGAGCTGGGTGGGATCATACTTAGCTTGTTCGGGGACCAGCAAACAGGTGGGAAGCCGCAGCAAGTGTGAGGAGGGGGTGATGGCAGAGAATCAGAAATGATCACGTCTACCATTAGTAGGCCAATGAGTACTTCACCTTTTTCCTTAAATGATTTTGGAAGGAAGCCTTTGGAGGATTTTGATCAGAGGAGGGACATGACCTGCTTTACATTTAAAAAGAGTCTGGATGTGGTTTGGGAATATTATGCAAAGAAACAAGTTGGGAGCAGGGAGATCTGTGAGACGTTAGTGCAGAAATTCAGAGAGTGATGATAATGGTTTGGAACAGAGTGGCAACAATGAGGCAGTGTTTTAACATTTTGGTCTCAGAGCCTGTTTATACTCACTGCTAAGGATTATTGAAGACCTCACAAAGTTTTTGTGGATCTGGATTATATCTATCAATATTTACCACATTGGAAACTAAAACTGAGGCCTTTAAAAATACATTTATTGATTCATGCGAAACTGGCGGTAATAAATCCATAACATATTAACATTATTATGAAAAATAAATTCATTCTCCAAAAGAAAAAATTTAGCTAGATTATTGAAATTGCTTTAGAGTTTTGCAAATCCCTTTAATGTTTGGTTTCATGGAAGACTGCTGGAGTCTTATATTTGCCACTGCATTCAATGTATTATGATATGTTGTTCTGGTTGCAGTCTATGAAGAAAATCTATTTTTACAGAGATATCTACTTGGAAAATAGAAGAGTTTTCAGTTAATAGTGGATATTCTTCTGTGATACTGCACCAAGATCGATTGATCTATCTATCTATCTATCTTGAGAGAGAGAGAGAGTCAGGGGAAGAGGAGGAGGAGGAGGAGGAGGAGGAGGAGGAGGAGGAGGAAGAGAGAGAGAGAGAGAGAGAGAGAGAGAGAGAGAGAGAGAGAATCCCAAGCAGGCTCCACACTGTCAGCATGGAGCCTGATGTGGGGCTTCAACTCATGAACCATGAGATCATGACCTGAGCCGAAATCAAGAGTCAGACCCTTAACTGACTGAGCCACCCATCAAAATTTCTAAGTAATAGTTCTTCAAGGTTAGCTTCAATATGCAATTTCGTTTCATTGAAACTGTATCAATGAGGTTTTTATACCCTGTTTCCTTAAAACCCATTGGTCTGTTTCACACTGTGAATAAATCTTTACTCATACCTAATTGGACAACATCATTTGGAAAATATTGAATATTGAGTTATGCAGATTTTCCAAATGTTGATGCATTTTACTATATAATCTAAAAATCACATTCACTAATATCATCACCAGTCTCATCGAAAAATGTTTTTAAGTATTGGGAAGATTTTAAGCCCACAGTGGTTAAAAATTCTAATTCCCCTATGAAATCTTCAATTTTACCACTGGCACCAATTTCTGGGGTTTCTTTTCCTTGAAACGACAGACCCACTTTGTCCATTTTTCAAGAAAATATCTGCAAACAACCAATGTGAGTGATAACAATTTATCTATCAGTTGATCTCTTAAGTCAAAGTGGTGCTCCATGGAAAAAAGCAGTTAGTTGAGTTTGCAACAGATAATTGCACAAGTGTACTTCGCTATGTAAAAAAGTGCTTGATATATATTGTCCATGTTTTCATCTAGCATGTATTCAAATGTTGATACTTAAAATACAAAAATGGTACTGTTTCATTAAGGGCATTCTTAAATGGATCTGGCCCCCTCTTCCTTTCTTTCCTTCTCCCTGTGAGTGTGTGGTA
Source organism: Panthera tigris (assembly GCF_018350195.1). NCBI lineage: Eukaryota > Metazoa > Chordata > Mammalia > Carnivora > Felidae > Panthera > Panthera tigris. The sequence goes on along the minus strand of NC_056660.1, from coordinate 13,509,077 downwards.
GTGAGGAATACAAAAGCACAAGTACCATTTGGTGCCAGTGGTTTGATTTGTGCCGAGACACCAACAGTTTTGTCCACCATTGTTTTGGCACAATCTCTCTGCAAGCGTCAGTGCAGTGAAAAAGCCAGAGAATATTTGGCTATTTTTCCCCTGAAGTTACAGGCTCACTTTGTTGGACTGTCCCTTTAGTGGACACGTTGTAGACACCCTGTAAGCATCCTGAGGACTCCCAGGAATTCATGGACCACGATTTGAGAAACACTGTAGTAGAAGGTGAGATCTTGTTTGCTGTTGACTGCATCTTGAAGGATTTGAAGATGTCGGGATTTTAGGAGGACTGTAAGCGGCTGAAGTATTCCTGATAATTTGATAGCCATCTTTTGTAAATTTTGGAAGCCACCTGACTGTTCTTCATAGGTAATGAGGCTTCTTAGCTCTGTCTTTAAGAACCTTTCTTTCTTGGGCACTTGGATGGCTCAGTGGGTTAAGCCTCTGACTTTGGCTCAGGTCATGATCTCGCGGTTCGTGAGTCGAGCCCTGCGTCGGTCTCTGTAATGACAGCTCAGAGCCTGGAGCCTGCTTCCGATTCTGTGTGTCCCTCTCTCTCTCTGCCCCTCCCATGATCACACTCTGTCTCTCTTTCTCTCAACAATAAATAAACATTAAAAAAAATGAAAAAAAAGAACGTTTCTTTCATTTGGAAAAACTCTTTGTTCAGGTCTCTGTAGAGCACTGGTGTGTAACGTTAGTATTTGGGTCAAAGAGCCCTTTGAAAATCAGAGAACAGATGTGTATTTAGACGTTATTATACAATTCTGATATTAACCACCCAGAGTTAGTGTCAGACTCCACAGGCTTAAGGGCATCATCCCAGAAAGCTTCCTTACTCAGATGCCCAATGGAAGCTCAGGATTTCCCAGCCACCTGTATTTCTGACAAATTGGCTACAAATTTAGGGATTTTAATGATTCAGTAGACTAGAACAACTCCTAGAACTCAGGAAAGTTGTTGTAATTACAACCACAGTTTTATTATAAAGGATGCAAATGAGGACCAGCCCAATGAAGAGCCTCAGGGCAAGGTCTGAGAGGATTTCAGACACAGAGTTCCCATTGTCGTCTCCCCACAGATCAGATGTATGACTGTGTTCAACAACCAGGAAACTCACCTAAGTCTTGGTGCCCTGAGATTTGTTTGTTTGTTTTTTTTAATTGGTGTTTCATTACACGGGCATGAATGACTGAATCATTGGCCATAGGGTTGACCTTAGTCTCTAGCCCACCTCCTAGCCCCAGAGGTTGGTCTGTGTCAAAACCCTGTGCCTCCAATCACATGGCTGTTTTTTTCTGGTAACAGCCACCATCCTGAGTCATCTCAGTATTAAGCTCAGGTGTGATCTAAAGCGCTCATGAATAATAAAGACACTTATCACTCAGGACATTCTGAGTTTTGAAAGCTCCATGTTAGGAACCCAAGACAAACAAGAGACAAATCCTTTATTATGAAATAACCTTCTTTACAGAAAATACTCCAAATTTTGTTTCAAATGTTGAGGGTTAATAGATACCTAGAAAACCTTAGGGCAAATGCCCCTGGTTAGAGTCACAGATAAGCTTTTCAAATGCAGAATTGAGGCCAGTATTCAATTCACTCTTAAACATATAAGTATGTGGAAAATTTTCCAGGCTTGTGGTCCAAAGACAGCATTCAGAGAGTCAATATGAATGCTTTCATTAATGCAACCAAGGGTAATTTTGTAACGTTACTAGTTTTTATGCTGCAATATGTAGGTTAATAAGAAGCAGTAATTTGTAGGACAAAGTTGTTGGAGAGAGCAGAGGCTTTTAGGAATTCCGATTGATCCAAATATTAAGGGTTACAGAGTTTCTGCACACACAGCTTCAAGTCAGGGTTTTCAAGCCAGATGCAATGCTGAGTTTAACAACCCCATGCGAGCAGAGCCTCCAGCAGTAGATCAGGCATCCTTCACACAAGGCACTTAGCACATTTTTGCTGATTTATTGCAGGAGAAATATTTGGTAAATGAGGTGGAGACTATTCTGTCCACTGGCCTGTAGCTGGTGACTGGTCATGTGCATTAGACAAGGGGCTGCACCTGACTTGAGAGGACCTTTTCTTGAGGCGATTTGTACTTGAGGTCACAAGTAGGTATTGTACTTCTTAATCTTATGGGTCTCGTGGCACATTTTTGAAAAAGCTATGGTGTTAATTTAGCTGGACTAGCCAAATTCCAGGCAAGCTAATTACATTCCTTCTAACTTAAATTCCATTGATTTTCATAAACTCCTAAGAGGTAGGCATTTTTAATACTTTATTATTTTTTCAAATTTTACATCTTGGAAAACAGACATACTACACGTGTAAAGTGAAGCAGAGAATGAAGATTATTACCCTGGTCAGATAATTGATGTAAAGTTGTTTTAATTTTGCTTCAATTACACAGATAATGCGCTTACTTCTTTATTTTACTCTCACTCAAGAAATGGATTCTTTCTGTCTGGAAGTGTAAGATAAATTCTTTAAAAATGTAAGGAGAAAATCTCACAGATACTGCTCTATTGAGGTAAACTGTAGGGTTCAATTAAAGAGAAGGTACTTGTATTAGTTTTTCACGGAGTAAGTGCTTCGTTGGGGTCACGTCAGTCTCAGAAAGTCATCTGGAAGTGTGTATAGCTCTCAATATCTGCTCTATCAATCAGGATTTTAATGATTCTACACAACTTAAATAAATGCAGTAGTCCTTCGGAGGGAATTTATCACCTTAAGAGAAAAAGTCATTCATGTCCACAGAGTATGTGATTATTTTTCTCTCCTTTTCCTGATTTTCAGAAAGCAGTGTGTGTGTGTGTGTGTGTGTGTGTGTGTGTGTGTGTGTGTAAGACAAGGTGCTTTTCCTAATGGTAACTAACATCTCTCTTGCCTCATTTCCTTCTCATCTGGTCACATTCCTGCCCTTTCAGCCCAAGACTCTATATCCTACTGACATGGAACTCATAGTTGGGGATCATAAATTTTGATTTCTGCAGGATCTTTCCTTGTAGCAAGTATATACCAGGTGTATTGTTTAGAGGGCATTGACACATATCTGCATGATGTTTCCATCGTGACTAGCTTATTTGAGTAGAACAGTAAGTCTACGTGCCAATGCATGAGTAGATTCATATTTATCCAGTAAGAAATGAAATGTGCATCTTTGTTTTTTTCACAGACAGCATTGATTTAGACATTTTTTCTATTTTCACTTGTTTATCCTAGTGATGTTGCTGACTCTCTTGGCATTCTTTGTAATTAAAGATTGTAAATAATAGAACAATCATAAGTTAGCTGATGTGAGCTCATGAATCTGGTGGTGATTGAGAGCCTGCTGCTCCTTCCAGAAGAGTCAATGAAATGGGAATGTTATTTTAGGGGAATATCTTTTCTCTTTTCTTTAAAAAAATTTTTTTAATGTTTATTCATTTTTGAGAGAGAGCTAGTGAGAGAGAGAGAGAGAGAGAGAATGAGTGGGGGAGGGGCAGAAAGAGAGGGAGAAACAGAATCCAAAGCAGGCTCCAGGCTGTGAGCTGTCAGCATAGAGCCTGATGCAGGACTCGAACCCATGAACCATGAGATCATGACATGAGCTAAAGCCAGACGCTTAACCTACTGAGCCAACCAGGCACCCCTCTTTTCATGATCCAAGTAAGAGCAGAGATATGGAAGAGTTATTTTAAAATCATTTAAGTTATATATCTAGTAACTATTTTAGCCATTTATTTTCTTAGGCACAAAAGAATTGCTCTGCTGAAGATCATTTAGGGGCTCCCCCTCCATCCGGGTACTTACATTTTATTACAACTAAATTCTAAGCATTTGAGGACAGGGATGATAAGATATTTTTAATTCTTGTGATGCTTTTAGCTTCACTACGATTTGATACTTAAGGATTATTAGCTGATGAAATTGATGACTCTTGAAAACAGAGCTTCTGGACTAAATGAGATGAATCCCTAATAGTGAAAGTTTAGTGATCATAAGAGAAAAAAAATTGTCAAGAGATTCTACTTTATACTTTTAAATCAAATCGTCCTCTCTGATCATCCTTGAATTAAACACTTGCTCTAAAATCTTGGGCATGCAAGGAAATCTAATGTTCAGATTTCCCAGTCCCTTGAGAAGTCGCATTATCAAATGCAATAATGGCATCTGATGCAAATTTGATTTTTAAAAATATCAAGCAGAGAAGTTATGATTTAAATCTTATCCTTTTAAAAATGGAACTTGAGGACCTGTATGCTCATGTGGAAGACAGCCTTTAAGAAAGGCTCTAATGATTCTTACTTCCCAGTATCCAATGACTTTGGGTGGTCATTTCCCCTTGAATATGGGCTTGATTGATTGATTCATTCCTAAGGAAGAGAATACAGTATGATAGGATAACACTTCTGAGATTAGTTTATAAAAACAACTGTGGTTTATGTCTTGGATGTTGTCTCCAGCCATCTCTTGTATCTATCACTCACTCTGGAGGAAGCCACCTGGCTACCCATGAGGCAGCCCTGTGAAAAGTCCCATGTGATTGAGTTTGGGCATGGGTCTTCACCTGTTGAACCTTGAGCATCTTTGGTACACACTGTGACTGCAGTCTCATGAAAGATAACTACCCATTTAAGCCATTCTCAGATCCAGACTCACAGAAACCATGAGATAATAAGTGTTTGTTGCTTTTAGCTGCTAAATTTTGAAGTAACACATTATGCAGCAATAGATAATTCATATAGGGTTATTAAGCCCAGTGGTTGAAAGAGAACAGATAAGCAAAACTCATGAATCCATCCTTCTCTTTTTTTGGTTTCATCTGAGCACCTGTAGTGGCTTTGACTATTGAGTTATATTGAAGTCATGAATTCATTCAATGAATACTTATTAAGCAGTGTTCTGACCCAGGCACTCTTCTAAACCCTGAGGACATAAAAGGGAATGAAAGAGAGAAGAATTCCTGCCCCCATGGGGTTTATTTTCTAGCTGACAGATAAAGACAACAGAAAAACACATTCTGCTGTTGCTACAATAATGCTGTATAACAAATCACCCCAAAGCCTCATAGCTTAAAACCACCACTATTTATTATTATTTCCCATGTGTCTAAGAGTGGTCAGGGTTGAGCCTGGCTGCTTTCACCTGGGCTTGCTCATGCGTCCAGATCTGATCTGGGCCAACATTTTTTTCTTGGTGAAGGCAGAAGAGAGAAGCAAGAAAAAGAGAAGGCATCATGCCTCTTGAAGAATTGAAACTTACTGTCATTTCCTTTGCATTTTATGGGCCAAAACAAATGACAAGTCCAGCCCAGATTTGAGGGGTGTGGAGATAGATTCTTCTTTCTCTGATGGGAGGACCCACTAAATGTGTAAAATACTGAAAGGCCAATAATTAGGGTCATCAGTACAATGAATGCAATATCCTAAATAAGTAAAACACATGATATATCAGATGACATTGAATGTTATGTAGAAAAACAAGGCAGAGAATGAGGTTGGGAGTGAAGGTGGGTGATGTTTAGGAAATCTCTGAAGAAGAAAAGAAGGCAATGGGTAAGGTGTTCAGGCAGAGCAAGTCAAGGGACCTGGAGTAGGAATGTGGCTGGCGTGTTTGAATAGGAGAATGAAGGCCAGTGTGATTGGAATATGACTAATGAGGCCTTGAAGACCATCATAAGAACTTTCACTGATATGAGGAAGCCATTGGCTAGTCTTGAGCAAAGGAATGCCATAAGGTGCTCAGGGCTGCATTAAGAATAGGCCGTTGGAAGGACAAAGAAAGGAGGGAGAATAGGTGGAAAACTATTGTAAGAATCCAGAGGACAGATGATGGTGTTTAACTAGAGTGGGAACAATGGAGGTGGTGAGAAACAGTGAGATTCTGAATATATTTTGATGATGGAACTCATGACTTAGTCACTCAGTCACTCTTACATTTATGTTTAGAAATAGAACATAGTATGTATAAAAATAAGCCAGTTGATTGTTTTTCTCCAAATATTAAGATCCCAAATCTCCTAGAAAAACATTTTCTGATATATTTTGAGCTGTAAGCATCTTTCAATCTACATTTTAAGATTTCATTTGTCTCCCAAACATGACATATTGTTTTAAATTTGTTAATAAATCATGTTCATCTCACATAACAAATTCAAAGTAACTTAGTGTGTCACCTGTTTGAAAAACAAAGTGAAATATTGCCTTTATGTATATTACAAATAGTGAAGATTTAAAAATAACCATTAAAATACCATCCTTAAAAACTTGTTGATTTCTTGACATTAGCTCTAATTTTTACAGCTTTTGTGAAGTATGGTTAACAATAAACTGCACATATTTTAAAACTGTGATTTTACACAGCATATTTATTTTGAGATTCATTTATGCTGCCTCAGTATAGGCAGTTCATTCCTTTTTGTTCCTGGGTAGTAAGTATATCAGTGTATCAAAATTTGTTTACTCATTCACCTGTTGATAGACAGTTGGGTTGTTTCCAGGTTTGAACTGTTACAAATAAAGCTTCTGTGAATACTTGTACACAACTGTTTATGTGGATTTATGCTTCCATTTTTCTTTTGTAAATTCCTATGTATGATAGGTTAGGTATATGTTTAACTACTTAAGAAACTACCAAACTGATTTTAGCATTTTACATCCCAAAAGCAGGGTGTGAAAGGTCTAGTTCCTCAACTTCTTAGCTGATACTTGTATCATCTATTTTTCAGTTTTAGGGTAGTTTCATTATTGTGGTTTTAATTTGCATATCCCAAAAGTCTAATGGCGTTGAATATCTTGTTTTAAAAGGTTTTTGGATTTTATTATTAAAGATTTAAAAAAAAAACATATTTCATGTACTTATTTCCTATTCATACATCTCTTTTGGAGGAGTGTATACATTTTTAGCCCATTTTAAATTGGGTTTTGTCTACTTATTGAGTTTTGAAAGTTTTAAATATACATTCTAGATACATGTCCTTTTTCAGTTATTTGATTTTTCAAATACTTTTTCCAAGACAATGGTTTGTCTTTATTCTCTTAGCAGTATCTTTTGAAGAGTATGCATTGTAAATTTTGATAAAATTCAATATATCATTTGTTTCTTTCATAAATCATGGTTATGGTGTCAAATCTAAGAAATCCTTGCTAAATATAAGGTAAAAAAAGATTTTCTACTGTTGTTTTCTAAAAGTTTAATAGTTTTATGTTTTACTTTTAGACCTATGATCTATTTTGAGTAATTTTTGTATATGGTATGAGTTTGGATTAAAGTTTGTTTTTTCGCACGTGGATTTTCAATTGTGCCAGCACCATTTCTTGAAGCTATCTTTCTCCACTGAATTGTCTTTGCTCCTTTGTCAAAAATCAGTTGTCCATTTCTGTGTATATGTCTGTTTGTGAACTCTCTATTTTCATTGGCCTATTCTACTCTCTTTTTTAAAAAGCTTATTTATTTTGAGAGAGAGAGAGAATGAGAGAGAGAGAGAAAATGCATAGGGGAGGGACAGAGAGAGAGGGAAAGAGAATTACAAGCAGATTCCACACTGTCAGCACAGAGCCCAATGTGGGACTCAATCTCATGGACTATAAAATCACGACCTGAGCCCAAATCAAGAGCTGGACACTTAACTGACTGAGACACCCAAGCACCTTTATACAACCTAATTGTATATCTTTAGCCTGAACCACATTGTTTTAATTATTGTAGCTTTGTAATACATTTTAAAATTAGGTAGTCTTTCAACTTGTTTCTTCTTTTCCAAAGTTGTTTTGGTTGTGTTAGGTTCTATGCATTTCTATATGAATTTTAGATGAACTCCTCAATTTCAATATAAAATTCTGCTTTGATTAGGATTATAGTAAATATTCAGATCATTGTGGGGAGAATTAACCTTTTAACAATATTGGGACTGCTGACTTATATACAAGGTGTTATCTCCCCATGTATTTAAATCTTCTTTAAATTCCCTTAGCAACATTTTATAGTTTTCAGTGTACAGGTATTGCATGTGTTTTATCAAATTTATCCCTAAGTATATTGTAACTTTTGATAATATAAGTGACATTGCTATTTTTAACTTTTAATTTCTGATTGTTGGTAGAATTAAGAAATACCATTGCTTTTGTATATTGATTTTGTATCCTGCAATGTTGCTAAGTTCACTGGTTTTAATAGGATTTTTGGAAATTCCATATTATTTTCTACACAGATGATGATGATTTTTATAAATAAAGATAATTTTACTTCTACGTTTCCAGTCTAGATAACTTATATTTTTCTCTTGTCTTATTGCACTGGTTTGAACTGCTATACATTGTTGAAGTGGTGACAATGGATATTCTTGTCTTATTCCTGATGTTAGGGGGAAAGCATTCAGTTATTTACAATTAAATGTAATGTTAACTAAGTTTGGTATATTCATATTTTATCAAATTGAAGGAATTCTATTACTAGTTTGCTGAGGGTCTTTTTGTTATGATAGATGTTGGGTTGGACACAAAAATCTATAAATTATATGATTTTATTTTTTAAAAACTTTGTTAATATGGTGAATTACATGATTGATATTCAAAAGTTAATTACTTGGCTGTGATTGTTAATATATTGTTGGATTCAGTTTCTAAGTTTTTTTTCAATTCTTAAAAGTTCATGAGAAATATTGGTCTATAGTTTATTTTTCTTTGAACAGTTTTGTCCAATTTTGGTGTTAGAATATTAGTCTCCTAGATTGAATTGGGAATTATTGTCTCCTCTCTAGTTTTCTGGAAGAGATCATGTATACTTTGTATTATTTCTTCTTTTAATGTTTAGTAGAATTCACCACTTAAGCCATCTTGGCCTGGAGTCTTCTTTGTGAGGTTTTACCTACAAATTCAAATTGTTTAAAAGACATAGGCAACTTTTACAACTTAAGGGACTGAAAAAAGAAAAACAATGAAAACCAAATTTAGCAGAATAAAGGAAATAATAAGGAGTAAACAGTGAATAACAAAATAGAGACTAGAAAAACAAAAGAGAAACTCACTGAAAACTTAAGTTGGTTTTTTGAAAAGATCAACAAAATTTACAAACCTTAGCTAGATGGACTAAGAAAATAAGAGAGAAGCCTCAAATTGTTAAAATCAGAAATGAAAGTGGAGGCATTACTACTGATTCTACAGAAACAAAAAGTAAGAAAGTATTATGAAATAAATTGGATAACCTAGATGAAATAGACAAATTCCTAGAAACACAAAACCTACCAATAGTAAATCATGTAGAAATAGAAACTCTGAATAGACCAATAAGTAGTAAAAAGATTGGATCAATAATAAAAAACTCCCGACAAAGAAGAGGCTTTGAACTAATGGCTCAGTAATGAATTCTACCAAATATTTAGAGAATTAATAGCAACCTTTCTTAAACTTTTCAAAAAAAGAAAAGAAAAGAACACTTAACTCATTCCATGAAGCCAGCATTACCCTGATACCAAAGTCATACAAAGACACTAGAAGAAAACTACAGGTCAATATACCTTATAAACAATGATGCAAAACCTTTCAATGAAATGCTAGCAAATTGAATTCAATAGCACATTAAAAGGCTCATACACCATAACCAAATGGGATTTATTCTGAATATGCAATGGTTTAAAACATAAAGATCAATTAATGTAAAACAACACATGATCATCTCAATTGATGTAGAAAAAGCATTTGACAAAATTCAACTCTATTTAATAATAAAAGCCCTTAAGAAACTAGGAATAGAAGAAAACTACCTTGGGGTGCCTGGGTGGCTCAGTTGGTTAAGTGTCCAGCTTCGGCTCAGGTCATAATCTTATGGTTCATGAGTTCAAGCCCTGCATCGGGCTCTCTGCTGTCAGTGCAGAGCCTGCTTCAGATACTCTGTCCCCCTCTCTGCCCCTCCCTTGCTTGCACTCTCTCTCTCTCTCTCAAAAATAAATAAACATCTTTTTAAAAAAAGAAGAAAACTACCTCAACATAATAAAGACCATATATATAGGACTAATCCACAGCAAACATCATATGCAATGGTTAAAGACTGAAAAGTTTACCCCTAATATCAGGAATAAAGCAAGGATACTCATTTTCACCAATTCTGTCTAACATAGCACTAGAAGTTCTAGCCAGGACAATTAGGCACAAAAAAGAAATAAAAGGCATCCAAATTCGAAAAGAAGTAAAATGATCTCTAGTCACAGATAATATAATCTTATACATAGAAAACCTTAGAAATACTACAAAAGACTGCTAGGACAATAAATGAATTCAGCAAAATAGCATGATAGAAAGTCAAAACACAAAAAATCAGTTGCATTTCTATGTACTGACAACAAACAATTTGAAAGGAAATTACAAAAATGATTTAATTTACAATAGCATCAAAAAGAATAGAACACTTAGGAATTAATTTAACTAAGGAGAAGAAATACAATGAAAACTAAAAGAGGTTTTCTGAAAGAAATTAAAGACGACATAAATGGAAACATATTCCCTGCTTATGTTTAGGAAGAGTTTTCATTTTTTCTTTTAGTGGCAACACAGAAATTCTGATATGCTGTGTTTTTCTTTCCATTCAGTTCAAAAACACTTTCAATTTTTTCTCTTGATTTCTTCTTTGACCAATAGATTATTTAGAAATATATTATTTTGGTTTCAAATATTGAGAATATTCTAGAGATATTTCTGGTATTGATTTCTAATTTTACTCCATTTTAGCCAAAGAACATACTTTGTGTGACTTGTGTACTTATGAATCTCCTGAGAATTATTTGTTTTAGTACCCAGAATATAGCCTATTTTGGAAAAATTTCCATGTGCACTTGAATGTGTATCCTATTGTTTTTGAGTGTTGTATTCTAAAAAAAATTTTTTAAATATCTATTTACTTTTGAGAGGGAGAGAGAGACACACAGAGTGTGAGTGGAGGAGGGGCAGAGAGAGAAGGAGATGCAGAATCTGAAGCAGGCTCCAGGCTCTGAGCTGTCAGCACAGAGCCCCACGTGGGGCTGGAACCCACCGACCGTGAGATCATGACCTGAGCAGAAGTAGGACGCCCACTGAACCACCCAGGCCCCCCACTGCGTGGTGTATTCTAAATAAGTCAATTAGGTCAGGGCAACTGGGTGGCTCAGTCAGTTAAACGTAGGACTTTGGCTCAGGTAATGATCTCTGGTTTGTGGGTTCAGGCCCCGTGTAGGGCTCTGTGCTGACAGCTCAGAATCTGGACCCTGCTTTGGACTCTGTGTCTCCCTCTCTCTCTCTGCTACTCCCCTGCTTGTGCTCTGTTTCTCTCTCAAAAATAAATAAACATTAAAAATTTTTTTAATATGTCAATTAGTTCATTTGGTTAGTGATATAATTTTCCATCTCCTTGTTCTCAGTTATTGACAAGGGTATTGAAGTCTTTGACTATAATTATGAATTTGTCCATTTCTCCTTGCACTTCTATTATTACTTCACCTACCAGGCTATCATTCAGAATAGAAGGGGAGATGAAGAAACTTCCCAGACAAGTAAAAGCTAAAGGAACTTGTCACTACTAAACCAAGTTTATGAGAAACGATAAAAGGAATTATTTGTGTGGAAAGAAAAGGCCATAAAAGAAAAATTTTCATAAGTATAAACAAACATAATAAAATAGTAGATTAATCACTCATAAAATGAATATGGAGGTTAAAGCACAAAAGTTATGAAATCAGTTATATCTATAGAAATCAGTCAAAAATTTAAAAAAATAAAAGGATGTAAGCTATAACGTCATATACATAAAATGTGGAAGGCAGTAGTAAAAATTTAGTATTTTTAGAATGGGCTCAAACTTAAGCAACCATCATCTGAATTATAGACTGCTATATGCATAGGATGTTATATATAAACCTAATGGTAGCTTAAAAAAAATACCTGTAGTAGGTGTGCAAAAAATAAAGTGAAAGAAATCCAAGCATATCACTAAACCAAACCATCAAACCATGAAGGAAGAGAGCAAGAGAAGAAGAAAATAGAGAATAACTACAAAATCAACTGTAAAGCAAGTAACAAAATGGCAATAAGTACATAGCTTTCAATAATTACCTTTCATGTAAATGGGCTAAATACACAAATCAAAAGACATAAGTTACCTGAATGGTATGCTGCCTATATGAGACTCATTTCAGACCTAAGGACACATGCAGATTGAAAGTGAAAGGATAGGAAAACATTTTTCATGCAAATGGAAGCAAAAAAAAATTGGGGTAGCAATACTTATATCAGACAAAAATAGTTCTTCATACAAAGACTGTAACAAGAGAAAAAGAATAACACTACATAGTTGTTCATAAAGGGAACCGTCAAACAAAAAGATACAGCAATTTAAAATATTTATGCATCCAACATGGAACACCCAAATACATAAAGCAACTATTAACAGACATAAAGGAAGAAATTGATAGTAATACAATAATAGTAGGAAACTTTAATATCCCTGTTGCAATGGATAGATCATCCAGACAGAAAATCAACAAGGGAACAGTGGGTTTGAATGACACACTGCAGCAAACGGATCTAACAGATATATTCAGAATATTCCATCCTAAAGCAGAAGAATACACATTCTTTTCAAGTGCACATGGAAAATTCTCCAGAATAAACCAACTTATGTCACAAAAAAGTCTGAACAAATTCAAAATTATATGCATTTTTTCTGTCCATATTGGTATGAAACTAGAAATCACACACACACACACACACACACACACACACACACACACACAAGCTGCAAAGAACACAAATACATGGAGGTTAAATATCACGCTATTAAACAATGAATGCTTCAGCCAAGAGACCAAAGAGGAAGTAAAAAAAAATACATGGAGACAAATGAAAATTAAAACATGACAGTCCAAAATCTCTGGGATGCAGCAAAAGCTGTTCTAAGAGGGAAAATTGTAGTAACACAGGCCTATTTCAAGAAGCAGGAAAAGCCTCAAATGAACAACCTTAACCTTACACCTAAAGGAGCTAGAAAAAGAACAACAAACAAAGCCCAAAGATAATAGACGGAAGTAAAAAAGATTAGAACAGAACAAATGAAATAGAGACTAAAAAACCACTGGAATAGATCGATAACCCAGGAGCTGGTTCTTTGAAAAGATTAACTAGATTGATAAACCTTTAGCCAGACTCATTAAGAAAAAAAGGACTCAAATAAAATCAGAAATGGAAGAGGAGAAATAGCAACCAACTCCACAGAAATGCATAGGATTATAAGAGAATATTATGAAGAATTATATGCCAACAAATTAGACAACCTAGTAGAAATGGATCCATTCCTAGAAACATATAACCTCCAAAAATTAATCTGGAAGAAACACAAAATTTGAACTGACCAATTACTAGCAATAAAATTGAATCAGTAATCAAAACAGTATGGTACTGGCACAGAAATAGACACATAGATCAATGGAACAGTATAGACAGCCCAGAAATAAATACATGCTTATATGGTCAATTAATCTATGACCAAAGAGGCAAGAATATACAATGGGAAAAAGATAGTCTCTTAAACAAATGGTGTTGGTGCTGGGAAAACTGGACAGCCACATACAAAAGAATGAAACTGGACCACTTTCTTACACTATACAAAACAATAAACTCGAAGTGGATTAAAGATCTAAACGCGAGACTTGAAACTGTAGAAAACATAGTCAGTGATTTCTTTGAAATTAGACCTAGAAATATTTCTAGATATGTCTCCTTTGGCAAGGGAAGCAAAAGGAAAATAAAATTATTGGGACTACACAAAAATTAAAAAAGCTTTTACATAGTGAAGAAAATCATTGACAAAGCAAAAAGACAACCTACTGAATAGGAGATGATATTTGCAAAAGATATATCCAATAAAGGGTTAGTATTCAAAATATGTAAAGAACTTACAGAGTCAACAACAAAATACCCCTAAAGTTTCCAATTAAAAATGGGCAGAGGACTTGAATAGTCATTTTTCCAAAGAAAACATTCAGATGGCCAACAGACACATGAAAAGATGCTCAACATCACTAATCATCAGGGTAATACAAATCAAAACCACAATGAGATATCACCTCTGAGATAACACCTGTCAGAATGACTAACATAAAAAACACAAGAAGTAACAAGTGTTGATGAGATGTAGAGATGGAACCGTTGTTGAAAGTGTAAATTGGTACAGCCATTGTGGAAAACAGCATAGAAGTTCCTCAAAAAATTAAAAATAGAATTACCATATGATCCAGCAATTCCACTGATAGATATTTAACCAAAGAAAATGAAAACACTAGTTTGAAAAGATATATGGACCCCTATGTTTATTGCAGCATTACTTACAATAGGCAAGATATAGAAGCAGCCCAAGTGTCCATCTGTAAATTAATGAATAAAGAGAATGTGGTATACACACACACACACACACACACACACACACACACACACACACACACACTGGAACATGACTCAGCCAGAAAAAGGAATGAAATCTCGTCAGTTGCAGCACGGATGGATCTAGATGGTATAATGCTAAGTGAAGTAAGTCAGTCAGAGAAAGACAAATACCATATGATTTCACTCATATGTGGAATTAAAGAAACAAAACACATGAACAAAGAAAAAAAGAGAAAAAAAATAAAACAACTCTTAAATATAGAGAACAGACTGGTAGTTAACAGAGAGGAGGTGGGTGGGAGGATGGGAGAGATAGGTGAAAGGGCTTAAGAGTACACTTACTGAGGGTGTCTGGGTGGCTCAGTCAGTTAAGCGTCTGACTTCAGCTCAGGTCATGATCTCATGGTTTGTGAGTTGGTGCCCGACATTGGGCTCTCTGCTGTCACCATGGAACCCACTTTGGATCCTCTGTTCCCACTCTCTCTCTCTGCCCCTTCCCCACTAGCTCGCTCTCTTTTGTCTCTCTCTCTCTCTCTCAAAAATAAATAAACCTTAAAAATTTTTTAAAAAAGAGTACACTTACTGTGATGAGCACTGAGTAATGTATACAATTGTTGAATCATTACATTATAAACCTGAAATTTGGAACTACTACAATACTGTAAGTTAATCATACTTGAAGAAAAAAAAAATGGCTATTCAGAGCCCTACTCTTGACACCGATATATAGCAGATAATTGGGAGATAGTGGGGGGAAAGTGGGTAGCCCTGAAATAAACCAAATGTCAAAGGAATCAGATGTTAATATAAAATCTGGTAAGTATAATGTGCATAGTAGATAGATACAGACTGAGCACGCAGGAGACAAAACACATACAAAAACCCAACAAAACATATACTGTGTATAAAAAGATAAATAGAAGGGTGCCTGGGTGGCTCAGTCGGTTGAGCATCCGACTTTGGGTCGGGTCATGATCTCACGGTTTGTGGGTTCCAGCCCCGCGTTGGGCTCTATGCTGACAGCTCAGAGCCTGGAGCCTGCTTCAGATTCTGTGTCTCCCTCTCTCTCTGCACCCCCCCAACCCCCAACTCACACTCTATCTCTCTCTCCTTCCAAAATAAATAAACATTAAAAAAAATAAGAAGATAAATAGAATTTCAGTTTTACTCATATTCAAAAATTTTTTTTAATGTTTATTTATTTTTGGGACAATGCGAGAGACAGAGTGCGACCAGGGGAGGGCCAGAGAGAGAGGGAGATATAGAATCTGAAGCAGGCTCCAGGCTCTGAGCTGTCAGCCCAGAGCCTGACATGGGGCTCAAACTCACAAACCGTGAGATGATGACCTGAGCCGAAGTCGGATGCTTAACCCAATGAGCCAATCAGGCACCCCGGTGTTTACTCCTATTCAATAGGTGATTCACAATTGTCCCGAGATCTCTTTTCAGTGGAGTTAGATCAATTGGTTATTCCTGTCATATTTTGTTTTTTTTCCACATCGTTCCCACCTCAGTATAAAAAGATACCCTCTACTATGCTTTATTGGATGTTTGGTAACTTCTAATTGTAAAGTTATACTTAATCAGAAATGCTGGATTCACTCTGAAGTAATTGACTGGCTAATTACTCTTCTGGGAGTGTGGCCTTAGATTAATCATTATAAATAATGGGAAACCAGATAAGCTCCCTCTTGCTTCAGAGCTTGCATCCAAAACAAGGAAGAGGAAATAGTATTATTTTTATGGCTTTAGCTTGCCTCACTTTCTAGATGTTGCAGCTGTGTCCTCATTGTATTTTATAGCCAGAAAAAAAATCACCCCTCAGCAGTTCCTATAATTTCAAATTTATAAGTATGTCCAGGGTAATTCACCCATAAGCCAACTAGAAATAAAAATAGAGGAGATAGGCCCATCTGTTGGAGTGATTTCTTAACTGCAGAAAACATTTTCCTTTCTTTAAAAGCAAAGCTGTAAAATCTGTATAAATTCCAATTCGTAAACCATGAAACTCTAATTTTTCCACTTCTCTAGTCACTTTGAGTAAATGATTTTGCATATGTGGGATGTCAAAAATCAACAAAATGGTCCAAGGGAGTGTGAGAAATTGATTTTGACTACATGAAAGTCTTTTAAGTGATGGCAAAAGATTCTTCAGGTAAATTAGGGCCCAAAAGAATTCTGTTTCTTGGTGCTGAAAGATCCATATCTTCAGTTAGCATTTTTTTCCCTGCTATATAAGTGTATTTCAACACCTTATCTCGTTGTTTTTAGTTCACGATATTTCTTCAGCAATTTAAAAATTAACCCTCTTTTCCTTTAAATCTTTTATATTTTTTAAAATAAGCTCTCACTTAGAAGAACTGATAGGGCTATTTAAACAGGCCTGGTAAAGCCATTATTTAAGGGGAGAAACTTCTTATCCTGAATAATTCAGACAAGTAATTATTTTGCTTGAATATTCTGGCTATGATTCTATCAAGTTTCCTCTTATTCTTCCTGTGTAGAATAAACTCTAGCCGGGAAAAACGGTGCTGTGTTTTATGGACTGTGACCTTTATTTCTTATGCGATAAATCAGAGGTTAAGTCATATGGAGTAGTTCCCCCTTGTGCAGCTGGAAACTCCTCTGATTGAAACCCACACATGTATATCTTGTGAAATGAGAGGTTTTACCACAGAGCACCACGTAAGAGCGATCTTTTTACTTTCCACGAGCCAACACAATGAAGCACAAGGGCTTTTCAAATACTGTCTTATGCCACCACCTAATCATTCTCCATCAGTCTCAGACCTACTCAGTGTGATGAGCAAGAAGACAGAAACCCCAAGGAGCTGTGCTATGCGTGTGCTCGCTCCATTAGAAGAGATGGGTTGAAAAGTGCTGCTTTTTAATGCAACTTTCATCACTCCTCCTAGGCATTCCAGACTTCATGGTGTATCTTACCAGGGAAAGGGTCTGACACAAAGGACCTTTAGTTATATTTAAAGCCTGTGGCTATTGAACTGTCACTTACGGAAGAGGATTTTCCTATAATCAGATTGTTTGCTTACCAGGTTTTGCTTCCACTCTTTATGTTCTTTTGTTTCTTTGTTCTTTTGCTTATTCATGTGTTCATTCAATACATATTCCAGTCCCTCCATAGGTTGGAGAACCCAGACAGTGTTAGTGGAATTCAAGACCACCTGAGGAGGCTCAGTTTCTTTTTTTCCCAGCTTATCAAAAAGGTAATTGGGTTGAGTTTACATCATGGATTGAACTTTATAAATTTCACTGAACACTTCATTTCAACACACGTATATATGCAGAAAACTACAGTTTTTATGAAGAGTTGATTATACATGCAGTTTGGATATCAGTTGCAATCTTCTTTCACTGGGACTCAAACAACTGACAGAGCATAGGATTTAAGTTTGAAAATTTTGGGGAATGGAGCATCTGGGTGGCTCAGTTGGTTCAGTGACCGACTTCAGCTCAGATCACGATCTCACGGTCCGTGAGTTGGAGCCTCTTGTCAGGCTCTGTGCTAACAACTCAGAGCCTGGAGCCTGCTTCAGATTCTGTGTCTCCTGCTCTCTGTCCCTCCCCTGCTTGTTCTCTCTCTCTCTTTCTCTCTCTCTCTCTCTCAAAAATAAATAAACATTAAAATTTTTTTTAAAAAATGAAAACTTTGGGGAGTAATTCTGCCAACCTCCCAGTCAGCGGGCATGCTAAGCAAGATTGCAAATAAGGAGAAATTTGTCCTCAGCACATCCCAGATTGCTTGTGTCATTTCCTCCTTTCATGATGGATTCCTCCAAGTTCTTAGAGTCAGCTGTATAATGAGCAAATTTTCTTAGTGAAGAGTTGATATCAGGTGATATTAGATATTTTTTCCTTTTGTGTGATTTTAGATCTGTGTATTACCTCTTCCAGAACTATTTGCATTTTAACAGAAGTTTAGAAATAAATGTCATATTTTATTGAAGATAATTCGAGCATAAATAACTGTATGAAGGAGACATTATGGGGATGTAGATCCATTTCCAACCACAGCAATTGACTTCTTTATGTAGGCTTAAGATTAGCCCTTCCCACAGCAATCATTGATGTGTTATTGGTATATGGGATTAATTTCACTTCTATTTGAAGTGAAGCCAACCCTTGGGATCGCACAACTATTTGTGTCTTCTTTAAAATAGTGTGGAAACCAATTTGACAATAAATTTCATATATTAAAAAAAATAGAATCTTAAAAAAAAATAAAATAGTGTATGATGACAGCCATTCAATGAAAGACATTTCTGAATTGGTACAGAATATATGATTTGTCATATATCTAAAAATAGTGGTAGAGATATATTACAAGAATGACTTCAAGGAGAAAATGATTGATTGTAATTAGCAAACAAACCACATATCAAGCACTCAGTTATCAGAAATCTTATAGAAAAGGAAACCGCTATTAGGACATAATTATAGACCACACTTACATACCTGTTATTCCATTTATAGAATCCTTTGTCTTCTAAAGAATGACTGGAGACATACAGAAAAAAAATACATGTATGTTCACACAGGAGACAATGGGAAATAGTAACACTTTGGCTTGTCATGAATTCCCATCAAATTCATCTGTGCAAGTCAATTTCTTATAACAGCAGGTCTAACTTCATTCAACTGCACAAAAGCTCTCTCACATGCTACTTCATATATAAAGAAACACTGGGGTGCCTCTGTGGCTCAGTTGGTTGAGTATCCAACTTCAGCTCAGGTCACGGTCTCGCGGTTCGTGGGTTCAAGCCCTGCATCAGGCTCTGTGCTGACAGCTCAGAGCCTGGGGCTTGCTTCAGATTCTGTGTCTCCCTCTCTCTCTGCCCCTCCCCCACTTGTTCTCTCTCTCTCTCTCTCTCTCTCTCTCTTTCTCTCTCTCACTTGCTCGCTCTCAAAAATAAATAAACATCGAAAGAAAAAGAAACTCTGTGTCTTACTAGAACCCTCAGTGCCCAGAACTTAGGTCCTCATCTAGTGTCTCTCAAAGTCAGAATAAAAGTATGAGTGTTGAAAAGAATCAACCAAAATTTGTGTGAATAGTTACAGAAAAAAATTAATATGAAGGAAAAGGAGAGGCAGGGGATTAATGAAATAAAATAAATTCTACCTATCTTGAAATCCAATGTATCTCCTTCATTATCTGAAGTCTCTGAGGTGGAAAATATCAAAGTTATCAAATAAATTGATCTCTTAGGGTAAATTTTTAGTAGAGAATGTTAATAAGTAATTAGATTTTCAACAGATTAGTCTCTGCCTTTTCTTATACACACAATTTATTAATTTCTCTCAAGCAAACAATCGACCACAGAGTATGCATTTTACACTACCAATTTTCTCAGCAAGAATGCACACACACCCTAGGAAGACTATGGGGCTCCACATCTTTTCTACATCAACAAAATCAGGGCCACTGAGACATAGCCTATCAAGACACATTGTGACAAATATTGCTATAGTTAATTTGTAAGTTACCTTCCATCTCACAGATAGAATTTCCTGAACCACTTTTAGCTTGGATTCTTTATCTTCTCTCTCTTTATTTTGTTCATATTAGTTCATATCAAATCTTTGCTTTGAAAATTTGTTTTCCAAATGTAAATTATTTTGTAGCCAGTCAAATCTAATAATTTTCTTTCAAGTAACATTTTACATCTCATTATATGAATGTGACTCTTTATTCATCTCATAGAAATACCAAAATGTTAAGGGAATAATAATAACTGAAACACTGTGCCAAATACCTGCATTAGCATGAAATGGAGAACTGAATATTTTAACAAAGACCTAGTGGTCTCTAAAAAATAGATCCCTTCCTTCAATTCCACAGTCTTCCTTAGCCTTGGAAAGCTTTTGCTATCAGATTGATTATTTGAGCCCTGGAACTTTAGGTTGCTATGACATGAAGCTTGGAGAGGTCCTTGGCAGTTTAAAGAAAGGTAAATTTCTAGGCAATGATTTATTATACGGTTACAGTCAACATTCTATATATACCAGCTGCTACATTCAGCTTCCTCTGTTTTAAGAGAATCTGAAAGTGTTATCTTTTGATGTTTTGCTGGAGATTATTTCTCTATTAATCAGACACTCACAGGTATTTATTAACCATCTCCTCTTCTTCTTCTCACCCGTATCTTCATTTGGTGTGGTGGGAAAGCCACGTAAGAGCATGCCAGGCTTTCCATTGCTCGCTATCTTACCATCTTGTTGAGCTACAACCTACACAGTGACATAATCAGGGAAAAATTAATGTAAAACTTTGTGGTACTTACTGTGCTCTTGGAATTCAGGGGAGAAAACAATACTTGGTGGAGTAAACACATGCGTCGTGGAGATCCATCGATCTAAGTTAAGAACTGGTAGAGTTTTGATAGGCAGACGGAAAGAAAATGGTCATTGCCTGGGGGGAGATCATCAGTGGGAATGTGGTTGGCGATGAACAGAAGGCATAGGGAACCAGGGTGAAGAACGCACCAACTGGGGAAAAGTTGCCTGTTGGAGGCTATGGAAAATACTTCAATTGGCAAAAGTTGCGTCTGGTCATGGAGCCTTGGAATTCAAACTGAGGAACTCATCATTGATGGGGGAGCAAAAAAGGAGACACCACAGATTATTAGTAGAGAGGGAATGCGATGGAAGTTGTGTAAAAGCGAGACCAGAGTGGCAGATGCAATGGTGGCTAGGAATCAAGTATAACGCACTATTAACAACCGAGGTACTGTGGTAATAAATAACCAAATATGCCTTGCTGTGTGCCAACTATGTCCTTTGATTTCACATTGATTTATTTATTATACTGCCATCCTCATTATCTAAAGCAGAACACTACAATTTTATATACCATCTGTGAGCTCCAAATGGTCATAATTAACAATCACAAATGTTCTAAAAAGGTGATATGCTAAAAATAGTCTTATCATGCTTGTCAGCAGGCTGCTTCTGTGAGCACTCTGACATTCGATGAAAGAATGAGTACATTTTGTTATGCCTTCACCTGATTATTATATTTCTTACAGATTATGAAACTATGAAACTATGCCTGTCTAATTAAACACGTTTAGGTTTAATATTTTGACCGATAGTGAGTTTGGGGTGAAAATAGTAAGACCATACCAAAAGCAAGCTCCAGTTATTGTCATATCTAGAACATAGTATAAAATTCTTATTGAATGTAGGAAAAATGTCAATTATTTGGATGTATTTGTGGTAAATGTAATGGGCTATTTCATTATTTTGTCACCAAATATTTCCATTCATTAAGGAGAACCCCATAAGGAGAACCCCATGGTTTGGACAGCCACCCTTCAGAGTGTGTGTGTCCAATTCCTGGAGAAGCCAGATGGTCTCAGCAAAGCTAGGACTGAGAGTTTGGAGTTTACTTTTCACCACTGGAAATGGGCCTACTTGTTATACATATTTGAGGTTGTCTAAACTGTTACAAATAACCAGAAAAGCAACGAGCCAAAAAGTGTACGAAATTTCATCAAATTGAAGGTGCCACTAATTCCAGGATGCACCGTTATCTTATTACTACTAAGAAAGATAAAACATCTTAAGTTAAACCATGGCACAATGCTCCTGTCTGATTTTTGAAAATTTATTTTATACTTAAAGATATTGAAGAGACTTTTAGACTTACCTAACATAGTTGTTGTTTTTTTTTTTTTAAATCATGTGTCACTCTTTCCTTTTAGAAGGAAAATAAAATGAAATGGATTGGTTAAAGTATTCAGGGTCTGACTCTTTCAAAAGATTTGACTCAGAACTATCAGTGCCTGTGCTTTTCTCTGCAATATCATTCTCCTTGCCCTCAAGAGCCTTGATGATGCATTGTTTCTTAAAGAATCCTTGACTATTTTCTATGGGATTTTTCTTCCAAACCACCATCAAGTTTGATGCTATCATTTTGTCCTTGCTATAACAGTTTACACACATGTCGCAAAAACATCAAGAACTAACACACTTGATAGGTTACTTAGTGCTTCTGGTCCTTCCTGATAGAGCCTCCTATTCTGTATCTGCTCAGCCGTCATGCATCCTTTTTGAGGGAAATTAATGCTGGAGGGTAAATTTCTTATTCTTAGATTTTTGTGTTTTATAATTAAATACAAAGCCAAACTTTTGACCATTGGTAAAGTGATAGGCCACTTTTTTGTAACCCAAATGCACAATTTTGACTCCTTGATTTCATGGCACTGAAAATGTAATTTTCAAAGCATGCTGAGTTTCATTAGGGTTTCTGATTTGATTAAATTCCATTTCATGTTTTTCTCAATTAAATCACTTGCATTGGAAGCTATAAGTATTTCCTGTTCAAAGTCAGAAAGAAGTGTCTGACCAAATTGTATTTGATGCCTTAATACTAGTCCCACTGGATGCATGAATCACCCACATCTTCCTCTAAAATGTTCTTCATCCATTCTGATGGTTTTGGCTATTTCTCTTGTCTTCACATGCGTTGCTTGGGTGTATTGTCAATTGTTTCCCACATATCTCAGTAATAAAATGTAACATAGATTCATTTATTTGTGGCTATCTTCCTTTCTTAGTTCCTACAAAGCACGTGGTTGTTGTTTTTGCAAGAAAGTATGAAATTTCATACACATTTCACAAATGTCAAAGTTTTGCTTTACTAAGATCAAATTTATATCCTGTTGCTTTTTACATTCTTTTCTTTGTGCACAACAGCATTTCATATCAAAGCTGAATCATAGTACAATCTTCCTAAGACATTTTAAAAGGCAATTCAACTCAACATGCTTATATAGCAGTGTACATCCCTTAACTGAAGTGACAAAATATGAAAAACTCTGACCAAGATAGTAAGGCACAGCTATATCATGAATGACCAACAGCTGCTATAAGACACAATCAATATAAAACTTATGTAGGGGCTAAGAAGCCTCCTGGAGAAAATAAAAAACTTGAACCACATCCACTTTGGACAGATCGGGTGGGCCCAAGGAAGGGAGCTAGGGGATGAGGATGGGAGTTGACCAGTAGAAGTCATGTTGTAATCAAGGATGAGGAAATCCCTGTGGGAGAGCTCTGCCATAAGATCTGGCCAGTGTAACCAGACTCAGGCTCAGTAACAAGGCATATGGGTGAGTGGAGAGAACCCAACAAGCCTGCTGTGTGGGCCCCTTCACCTTGCCCAAGTCTAGCTCAGAGAAGAGGAGGCTTCTCCTCATTTTGTATTGGCTCTTGTGGTAATAAAGATGGTCCACAGCTATGGCCATGGGCGAGTAGATGCTGGCAGAGAAAAGTGAGAGCATCTTGACTCAGAGCAAAAGAGGTTACTGGCTGACTAGGCTAATTCAAGGCTGTAAGGCTCCTTATGGAGACTCTTAAAATAAATATTTATTGGGTGATTCTTGTATGCAAGGTAGTGTGCTTTTTAAAGTACTGAAATTCCTGCAAGAACAAAATTCCTTCATGGATCTAACAAGTGTATGAATGTAATATGGCTTCCTTTGTAACCATGGAATGGTGATGCTTGAGAAGAGTTGGATTACCCTGTTCAGTATTAAATCTCTGGGAATATACGAAGAGACAACACAGAAATGGATTTTTCTCTTCCTTTATTTTCCCCTTCATAAGTAGTTTTGCAATTAAACCCTGAGTTTGAATGCTGTCCTTATATGTAGAGGAGTCATCCATGAACGTATGGAGAAATGACTAGAAAGCTTTACACTCCCACATATCTCTCTACTGATATTTTTGATAATGCTTAAAATTTCTCCATCAGAGATTCCTTCCCACCCCTTTTGCTGGAGTACCTATTATTAAAAAAAGATTCTGAGAGAGGTTAACATAGGACATGCTAGCCACTGGAATTCAGGCATTAACACCATAATGTGAACTGTATTCATGGATGACTATCCTCTAGAACGGAGGGATGGGCAGATATAAGGGCACAGGTTGCTTTAATTATTGTAAAAGGAACAGAAGGGCATATGAAAACAGGGTCAATGACAACTGAGATAAGGTGGGCCCCTCCACCTTGCCCAAGTCTAACTCAGAGAAGAGGAACTTACTGTAACAAAGAGACCCCAAAATACAGTGGCTCAAGAAAAAAGATTTACTTTCCAAGGTGAATGTGTTAGAAAGTTTATGGAGCATTTTGTTCCATGAAGACTTACTCAGGAACCAAATGTCTTTCATTATGTAACTGCTTTTGTCACCATATATAATGACCTATCCTTTTCAAAACCCAGTCCAAGTCATATGTATCAGACGTCTAGAGCAATGCTGCCCAATCGAACTTCCTGCAACAATGGCAATGTTCTCCATCTGCATTGCCCAAGAAGGTAGCCACCAGCCACATTTGGCTATTTAGCACTTCACCTCATTGTTTTGATATTTTGTTAAAATTCTGAAGTTTCAGGCTTCAGTTAAACTTTTTTTAAAGCATTTTTTAAAGTTCATTTATTTATTTTGAAAGAGAGAGACTGAGCACGAGCGAGCGGGTGAGGGGCAGAGAGAGAGAGGGAGAGTTCCAAGCAGGCTCTGCATTGTCAGTGCAGGGCCCGACTCGGGGCTCAAACTCACAAAACTGTGAGATCATAACATGAGCCGAAACCAAGAGCAGACACTCAACCAACTAAGCCACCAAGGTGCCCCTTCAGTTATACTTTTTAAGTCAATGCTATACAATAACTGGGAGAAACACCAAGTTTTTGCTGAAGATGAAGTGTACTTGTGATAGAGGCCTACTCAGTGAGATTTACATGGAAATCATCTGGAAGAAATTTGGGCACAGTTCTTTTTTTTTTTTATGTTTATTTTTTTTGGGGGGTGGGGAGGGGTGGAGAGAGAGGAAGACAGAAGATCTGAAGCTGGCTCTGCACTGACAATAGCAAGCCTGATGTGGGGCTCAAACTCACAAACCTTGAGATCATGACCTGAGCTGAAGTCAGATGTTCAAGTGACTGAGCCACCCAGGCACTCCTTGGGCACAGTTCTTAAAGAGAGGGCAGGGGCACCTGGGTGGCTCAGTTGGTTAAGCGGCCGACTTCGGCTCAGGTCATGATCTCGTGGTCCGTGAGTTCGAGCCCCGCGTCGGGCTCTGTGCTGACTGCTCAGAGCCTGGAGCCTGTTTCAGATTCTGTGTCTCCCTCTCTCTCTGACCCTCCCCCGTTCATGCTCTGTCTCTCTTTGTCTCAAAAATAAATAAATGTTAAAAAAAAAAAAAAAAGAGAGGGCAAATCCAGCTGGCATCTGCCCTTTGGCCCTTCTCTCGTTTCCCTCCTCCTCCTCCTCCTCCTCCTCCTCCTCCTCCTTCTTCTTCTTTCTTCTTCTCCTTCTTCTCCTTCTTCTTCTTCTTCTTCTTCTTCTTCTTCTTCTTCTTCTTCTTCTTCTTCATTCTGAGTTACATTTATTTTATTTTAACGTTTCCCTTCTTCTTCTTGTCTAATATGTTGCATGAAGACCTTAGCACTCTCGTGAGGGAAGGCTAGGCGTTTCTAGAGTCCTCATCCTAGAGTCCCTTGAGCTGCTGCAATGGCCTTTGGAGTTGCCAGCCTCAGGATTTTTTTATTTCAGGAGAAAAAAATAATCCCTATATTATTCAAGCCACTGTTATTTAAGTTTTCTGTGAAGAAAGATCAAAGCAAAAATGTCAGTTTTACCTCATGAGTCAAACTGATTATGTATAATCTGCTTTAGAGGAGGAATTGGAGGTCCCTTTGTGAAGGAGACGCCAAAGCCAGAGGGCCACTCTCCCCGCTCCACCCAGGAGTGGCCTCCCTGCACTGAGTTACCTGAAACACCCTGGATGTACCAAGGCCAGTGGACTTCTAGGTATGCTGTATGGCTGGTATGCAGGATTTTGATTTCTTTTTACTGAGCTCCTGGGTTAGTACGATTACATTGTGAAGCCAGTGTCTTTCTTGGACTTTTAATTTTTTTGGTGGAACACATATTGGAATATTTTTTTTTTGTACAGCAGGTAAACATTTTTACTGCACATATATGTGTGTATATGTACATATATACATAAATATGCATTTCATTTCATCTTCTCATTTGAGTGATAAAGAATTTTAATTTCAAAATTTTTTCCTTGAATAATGGTGAAGATTTTGTTTGCTTGCTAGACAGTGGTATTTCCTGGTACTTTTGGTACTCGAATTCAGATTTCTCATGAGAATGATGATGTCAATCTGGTTATTATTCCTTTGAAGAAATTTTTTTCCACCTTTCTAGAAGCTTTTCAATTATTGTTTTATCCTTGGTATTCTTAAACTTCCTGAGGAAAGTTCTCTTTCTTTCTCTCTCTCTCTCTCTCTCCATTTACATATACATCCAAATATATTTTTTTCTCTTTAATCTTGCCCTCGCTTTCCTTCTGAAGATTCCTGTGTTTTCCTCTAGCTCCCAGCATTGATTTTGCTTATTGGCTTCAGGATGAGCCAGTACTTTAAGTCTGAGAAAAAGTGGACTGACATATATTGCCAAAGGCAGAAGTTACTAGAGATTTGCATTTACCTTGTGTTCAAGAGAGAGTTTTTCGGTTGTATGCATGAGAGATCCCAGAGGGAAGCTGGGGACTCTTTTTAGAGTTTCACAGCACCAAGATTTGGGGGATGTTTTCTTGAGAGCCATGCAAATCGAGTTCTGAGTCTAGTTCTACTTAATAAAGTCTGCAGTGGATTTCACTTTCTTTGTCTACCAGAGGGGGATGGGAAACCACGATGGCCCTGAAAGTTCCCAGGGATCTAAAATTTTACTCAGTGGATCTCCACTAGGGGATACCACTGTCCTTAGGGAGACTTTGAAAATGTGGGAGGTGTTTTTGGGTTGTCATAACGACTGGATGGCACTTTTGGCATTTAGTATGCAGGTGCTAGCAATGACCAATATTTTAGAGTAAATGGTAAAGTCTTACAAAAGAAAGAATCGGGCAGAAAAGAAAAAGCCAGTAGTGTCCTACTGAGAAACACCATGAGACAGAGGGCTTGTGAGGTGATGTCTCCTGCTTTCCTGAAGTCTCCTAGCCTGGCCTTTCCTGGGGCAAAAGGGGGCATGACAGGACCCCCCTAGCCAGTTGATTGAGAGTCTAACCTTGCTGCTTCCTTGTCTCACAGAAGACTTGAATGGAGCCACTCCATCTCTCTGACTTCAAGGTCGGTCAGCTGTCTTTGTCTAATGATCAAAAACGATGCTGTTTGCACAAGTTTGCACGTTTTTGTGTCATTTTTCCTCTATCTAGATAAGTTTATTACATTAAATTCACTTTCCTCAAACCAAAGACTAATGAGCCAAAATGTCATTCCCCACGACTGAAATGGAGGAGATGTGTGTGTGTGGTTGGTGCATGAGGCTGGCTTTTTCTACATGGAGCCTGGGGGAATATCAACAGCAGTTTAGATTAAGGAGGCTTCTAAGCAGGACAAGGTCTTTGGTATAAGGATTTCACATGTGCTCAGCATACCTGCGGGAAAGAACTTCAGATCCGTGAGGTAAAGTTTAGACGATTAAGAGCTCCTAATTGGGTCTCGCCTTGGCTGTGCTTTCATTAGCTTTGTAGGTTGTATTGACTTAAAAATAATTTGAAAATTCACCATTTCATCTTAAGATATGTGTTTTGTATGTCGAAGCCTGCTCCTGGCTTGGTTCAAATCCTCCTTAGAGACACATTTTAACTGAAACAGGCCATTCCAACGGAAATCTAATTATTCAGGAATAAACTTGCACGATTCTGTAGATAGCACAAACCGAGGATCTGAGGAGCAGGGGCAGCAGCCCATGTGCATGGCCACCTGCTCCTCTGCTTCCGGTCCCCTGAGGGTGCCCTGGCCTCTGTGTTCTCCAGCTCTGGACCGTAGGCCACAAGGCCTCTAGGGGTCTGGGCCTGTCTACCTCCATAGTTACTTCCTCTCAACCCTTTCCCTTCTACTCCCTCTTAGTTCAGTTACACTGAACTGCCACATATTCACGAATGAATTTCATCCCCCAAAAGCTTGGTCAATTTTGTTTTTCTGTCAGAATGATTCTTTCTCCATTCCCATTCTTTCTCCTTAGGTAACTCTAGTGGGTCCTTTAATCCCCGGTGTAAGAATCACCTTCCAAGGAACTCCTCCTTTCTGTTCTTGGACTTACTTCCATTATAACCTTTCTCCAGGTGTGGTCTGAATTACCCCAGAAAGACTTACTAAAAGTGCAGATTTGGGGCCTATAACCCAGACTTACTGAATCTGAGCTCTGGGGTGGGACCCAGGAACCCACGTTTTTCATAAGCTACTTATAACACAGTAGAGGGGTTTTGAGTGTCGTTCTCTGTCTCTTATACTAAATCATAAACATTTTGATGGAGTCATGTTATAATAGTTACATTCGTATCCATAGTACTTAAACAGCGCCTAACACACAGTAGGTATCGAACATATCTTTTTGTTAAAGTAATGGTCAAATCATACCAAAAGTATGATTTGAGAGCAGGATTTGAGTCTTGGCTCTGCTCCTTGCTAGATATGTGATTGGGACAAGTTACCAGAACTTTTTCTCAGTTTAATTTGTAAGTTTAATTTATAAGTTGCAGGTAATAATACTTACCTGCCAGTGCTTTGTGATAAAAATGAGACATATCATTATTAGCCTGATAGATTTTTAGATGGTTTTAAAGCTCCAATCCTGAAAGGGTAAGAGAAAACTCCTATGAATGGAGGGATTTTTATGGAATGACTTTCCAAAACATTGTGTGAATTCAAAATTTTAGCAAATTAGACCCAGAACTGGAAAGCTGAACTGCTGGATTATTCCAGTTCTCTGGCAGTGGTTGGCTGGGCTGGTGTTATTCTGTGTATCTTCTGGTTCAACATTTCTGGTATTCGGACTCTTTGAGATAGATAAATGATGATGAACAGGTTGAATAGAAGGCTTGTATCTATGTCAACTGAGTTATTTGCCTATAGGCACCGACCGTTCTTTTATTTTGATAATGCATTCACCTGCCCATCCAATCAGCAACTATTGAGTACTTACGTGTGTAAAGTGCTATTAGCGGTAGTAACTACCATTTTTTTGAGCACTGGTTATGCGCCAGCTCCTGTGCCAAGAACTTTATGTGCTCTTTTTCAACTTCCACAACAAACTCACGAGATGGTGTTACTTATCCCCATTCTACAGAAGAGGATCTTGAATGCACACTTTTCCAAAACTTTATGGAAAGAAATGGTAGAACTAGGTATTTGAACCTAAACCATCTTAACCTAGAGACCACTCTGTTAAATACTGTAATGCCCTGCTTCCATTGGCACAGACCTTATCATACACATTCAGGAAGAAATGCACAGTGCAGAAAGAAACGTGACAGGAAGAAGCACAACGGTGACCAAGAGGAAAAGCAAAATAATTCTTCCTTGAATTGAAAAATACTGTTTCTCACTAATTTTCCAGGGAGTCACAAAGTCAGCTTCTTATTCAGTTTGTGCTGCTGATCTTCACACCCTTGCACAATTTTCTGCCCATATGGCACACTCTTGTCTTTGGTGATGGGTTGAAAATGGTGATTGTTCACAAAAAACATGTCCTACGTAGAAAAGATGTGAATATATTGGAATGCACAGATGAACTGGAAGTTTATAAGATAGGTCAACAGAAGCTACAGGAAGCCCTGAGGAGGTCCAGTATTAGTATGTGACAGAGAGGGCCTGGTTGGAATGATCCCCAACAAATGGTCCCGCTATTCTGAAGGTGGAAATAGGCTTATATTTATTTTGAACTTACGAGTGTTTCAGACTTTGTTTGGGTACAACCTCAGAGAATGGTAGAGATAATTATGTTCACTTTTCAATTTTAAATTCTATATAGCTTTTTAATGCTCTGGCTATGTTCCTCAAAGTACTACTGAATGGGATGGCTCTGAAACATTGTGCCAATTCCAATTTGCTCACCATGCTCAATTATTGTCCCCACTGTTGTGGGTAAAAACAGTTCCCAAAAGTTTCACCAGAAACCATGGTTGGTCTATTCATGGTCAGATTATCTCTTCATAGTCCAGCCAGGGTTTCTGGTGGTTTTTGTTTCATAAGCACCTTGTTCGGTTTACCAAGTAGAAAATGTTGTAAGTTATTGGGGATTTCTGAAATGTCATAGGGATGATTAACATCTTGTTTCCTGAATTCTGTATGTCAAAAATGTGTTTAAAATGTGGAACATTACTCAGGTTTCTAGTGCTGTCTTTCCCTAATAGATTATTTTAAGCTTTTATCAGTCATGACAGAATGGGAAGGGTGAGGTTATCTTATAAATCTTTAGTACAGATTGAGGTAATAAATTAAAACATCAGAATTAGAAGCTTCCATACTGGTTTAAAAAATAATTAAATGATTGTAGGTAGAATGAGCCATTTCACAGGTCAACACAGGCTTAGGAAAAACCAGTATATTACAGTCTAAAGCTTACTTAAAAAAAAGAAAAAAAAGAAAGCCCTAGGTTTTGCATTAAAGTGCTTTTTATGTATTTGAAGATGTGAGGAGTAAAATAAACTCATTTAAAATCTCTTTTTCAAGTTAATAATAAAGGATATATGAAAGCCATTAGGTGCTAATATATACTGAGAAGGAAATAAACTATTATCAATGAGTATTTATTGAATGATAAAGAATTATTAGCATAGTAACTTAATAGACATTAATTATTTATCATCACTCAAAACTTATAGGTTGGAAGGGAAAATGCCTAATCTTCAAAGTTCCAAATAAAAACTAGTCACATCAGAAATTGTTCAATATAAGGCTATAATAAAATTTGATTTTTACTTTTGTGCTGTTTTCATGGTTGAGAACATGCCAGTAAAATGATTTTGATATTAATGAAGGTGCAATCACTACCATAGGATGATCTTTAATATTAATGATAGTAAATGAGATTTTAGGATTTATCTTATTCTTATAAAAAATAGTCCAGTGACATTGGCTATGAATATTCTTGATTTTTACTGTAGATTTCTTAGCATGTAAGCAAATATTTTTCCAGAACAGATAAGACGACTATGGTTTCCATCCTTATAAGAAAATTTCAGAAAGAATGAATTCTGACATGGCCAATTTGAAGGCTTTCCATCAAAGTCAGTGCCATGAAAATGATGGTTGTACTACCCAGCAGGACAGATACTTCCGTGCATGATGCCCTAAAGAGATCTTTATGGTTTCGAAAGATACCAACTCCAGTTTACAAATCAGAAAACCTGCTATGACATGGAGGGTGTAGAAACGTGTAAACGAGATTTATTAAGCATTAGTTGTGATGAATATGCAATTTTCAGAGGTCAAGTGATTTTTCACATAAATTAGTGTGTTAAACATGATAGTCTAATAAGATACTCTGTATGGTATTTCCACACCATACATTAAAATTGTGTGTGTGTGGGGGGGGGATTTTCATATTTGAATAAAGATCTGCTTTCCTAAGGATTTGAAGTGAATCTATGTTATGCAATTAGCTTTGTTGCTAGGCAGCCCCAATAGCAGTTTTGATGTGTAATTTGCTTGAAACTATTAAAAGGGGTTTGCTGAAGGTTTGAAACCATCTGAATTAGCCTCAGAGTGCATTAGGTGTTGCTATTTTAATGAACTGAAACTTTACATTTGGGATTAAGTTTAGTGAAACCAAAATAATATGGAACTTTGGGAAATGAAATCCGTTGAACAAAGTTGAAGGAAATTTAATATTCACTTTATGTCTTTGGGCTTCCTGGACTTCACCCACTCGTGCCTACCCCATATCTTAATTTGAGGACATTTTCTCCGGAAGTGCATTCTGGGAAGCTTCTGCCTTGAAGGGCTTCCTCTGTTTAAATCTGCTCTGTCCTTACTTCCTTTCCCCCACGCAGTGAAGTTATGAGCACTATGAAGAGTCAAGTCAGGGAGTTTCTGTTTTTCCTTCAACACGTCTTCCCTGCTCCTGTCTTTGTACTTGGAAGGCCATCCTAACGTTTCGTACAGAGTTTTTTCCTCTATGGTCAAGACTTTGGTCAGATGCTTGATTTAGACTTAAAATTCTGACTTTCCTAGGAAGTTGTTTTTGATCTCCTTTATGTTCCTGTTTTGAGGACTCTGGCTCACCCACCTCACCCTTAGCCTCAGCTCCCAGAATCCCAGCACAGGTATGACTCAGCTTTGGATATTCCAGGGGTAAAATTAGACAGCTTCTCTCACTTTATTCCAGAGGGGATTTCTGAATAACCCTTGGCCTTGGGTGAGCTACAAAACCTCTGCTAGTATAATTTCTGATCTGAGAGGTACTTGGAGGATTCTGCTTTATAAACCAAAAGATGTTTTTTACTTCATTAGTTTCGTCTCGAGTGTATTTCTTAGCAGCAGCTGCTTGAATTACAGACTATCTGCTTACTGCTTGTCTGGGGTTTTGCTTTTTAAAGGTTGGAATCTTACCACATGCAAAGGTTATACTTAGTTGAGGAATATAAATATATACTTAGTTAAGGATGTGAATATATTAAGGTATATCTTTAAAAGTTGCCTTATCAGAGCCCTGAGTTTTCTTGTGAAAATGAAAACCAGAAATCATAAATATGGTTCAGGACATTAAGGAATATAATTAATGTCCCCGTGATTACCATAATTTCTGATGGTAATAGCTCCACATGAAGTGATCATTTTGATTTTGTTATTGTGAATTCTATGTCGCGAATGTTTAGATTAAAAACTGGAGTCTGGTAAATGATTTTCTTCTGAACGCATCTGTCTTGGACCACTGTGTCATCTGGATCGAGTTGATGAATGCCTGAGTATTTTGATGTGAACAGACCAGGGCAGAATATTCAACTTCAGAAATAAAACTAATATAATGCTTGATAACCTAAAATTAATAATTCATAATAGTGAGTTAAGGCTTTTACTTCTGGGAGACGTATTAGTGTGGAAATCCTTTAGGATGATGATGTCTTACACTACCAGCCATTAGCATCTTCGTAAGGTTTCACTTATCAGATTGTTTTCCAATATTAAGCATTTGCTGAGATGGAACAGTACATGCAACGGGGAAGTTTTCAAAAGAGCATAAGAGAAGAAGTTGACCAGTAGCTTCACATTTTATACTTGTCCTTACCTTTTTGTTTACATACTGAAAAATAGATCTTTCATTCATACTTAGAGTTTCCTACACATCCTTTTTCTTCTGTTAAAGATTGACGCCCCCTTTAATGTTAACAGTTAGAAATAGACATGACTCATGCTTTTGGTTTCATGTAGCTAGATTTTGAACTTCTCAGTTTGGTCAGGGTTCAACTTTGTTTTTAGCAATGTAACACTCTGTTATAATGATTTATTTACTTTTCTGTTTCCCAAGTATACCGTGAGCTGCTGTGAGCCCTTGGTTGGTAGAGAACCGGTTACATCTAACATAGTCCAAAGCCCACAGTAGATGTTTAGCAAAAAGGGGTATATGAGGACACATCCTCCGTCACCGGATGCCTGAGCAGAGGAACATTTGCTGTGGTACCTGTTTCTGCTTGTGTGAATACAGAGCATCAGATACAGGTGCTGTTGTGTGGGGCAGGAAGTTGAAGCTATGATGTCCATTAGTGAAAATAATCATTTTGGACTAGCAAATCCTCTTCTTGACATCACTGCTGTAGTAAGGATTTCCTTGACAAGTTTTCGCTTAAAGGTTTTTTTTTAACATTTATTTATTTTTGAGAGAGAGAGAGTGTGAGCGGGGGAGGGGCAGAGTGAGAGGGAGACACAGAATCTGAAGCAGGCTCCAGGTTCTGAGCCGTCAGCACAGAGCTCAATGTGGGGCTTGAGCTCACGAGCCGTTGAGACCATGACCCGAGCCAAAGTCGGATGGACGCTTAACCGACTGAGCCACCCAGGCACCCTGACAACTTTTCACTTAAACCAGATAATCAAATCTTGACTGAATGAAACCACTAGGAACTGTTTTGATAATCAAAAATTCAGTCGAATATCATACTGGTGGCTCTACCCAGAATTCTATTTAAATGGCTCAGATTATTGAAAAAGCAAATATTGGGCAGCGAATACCAGTCCAGTAGAGATATTCAAAGGGAATGAATGCTGGATGCTGCAAACTGTAGATCTAAAATAGGAAATAGGATCTATGATAACAATTCGGTCATCATTCAAATATTCTTGGTCCACTTAATTCTATAGATTTTTCATTGCTATGTACCTTGTGATATGTATTCCGTCTCTCTGTTTTATTTAATATGTATTTGAAAATAGTCAATTCTTCTGAAAAGAAGAACAAACATGATAGAATTTGTAGATAGATAAACCGGTAGCTTACAAGATAGAGGCAAAAATCATAGGATATTTTAAATATAGGTAGTAAATAAGAACATAGGTTGGGAAATAGGCAAACTTGATAAGATGCATGAAATATAAATATTAAGTTTGTAACCTGTTAGATGCAAAAGACAGAAAAAACAAGAAACGTGTGTGTGTATGTGTGAGCAAACAGGACCTTTATTTCTCTCATAAACATCTTGGTATGGCTGGACCTTTCTGACCAGGAGCTGAACAGGTAGCAGGGCCTGGCATCTGCTCCTCTTACCATGAGCTCTGTACCCAGGGCAAGATGGGGGCTGGCATTGCAAAGAAAGGAGGTAATGGGGGAACAACTCAAGGCCAGCAGGGACTCTTCTTGATTAGGCCCCAGTGCTTTGTACGGGGGTGGGGGGGGGCCCACCCGGACCTTAAACTTAAGTACAAGAGTTAGAGGGACCATTCCTTCTTCCTGTTCTCCTGGGAATAGCCATACCACCTGCCACCTTCTATTCTGGAGATCCAGCTTAGGAAACCCAGCCATGAGGCAGGGAGGCTCTGAGGAAGAGGACCTCAGACTTTGCTAGCAGAAACAATGGTGAGATGACTTCCGGCCTTTTGCTTTGATTCAAGGGGTGTTTGGAACCATGTCTTTTGGAAGAAGGACCCTGAGAAAAGATGATGAGCTGGTGGCAGTTGGCCTGTCCACCTTCCCCATTCTTGAGTTAAATTTAAACCAGCCTGTCCACCCTCCCATTAAAACACTGGGGCGCCTGGGTGGCTCAGTTGGTTAAGTGTCTGACTCTTGATTTCAGCTCAGGTCGTGATCTCACAGTTTGTGGGTTCGAGCCTCTCATTGAGCTCTATGCTGATGGCATGGAGCCTGCTTGGAATTCTCTTTCTCCCTGTCTCTGCCCCTCCCCTACTCGCATTTACTCTCTCTGTCTCTCAAAAATAAATAAAATATAAACTTAAAAAAGAAAGTTAAGAGACATTGAGTCAAAATAATTATAATATTGAGTTTCTTTTCTCCTGAAAATGTCCTCAGTGGCAAACAAATACACTCACTAACTTCTAAAAATTCTTATTCGAAATCTTTGCCTGGAACAAGGCAGCCTCATCTTTAAGCTGGTAGCTCAGTGGTTCTTCAAGGAACAGTTTTATGATATCATATAAATACAGGTAGAACTTGATTGTCCAGCCTTTCAAAATGTGATAGATTGCCTCTTTCCTTGAGAGGTGAATAAATCATCGCAACCTCATAAATCTTAGTGATCAGTTTTCCTCCTAATTTTCAGAATTTCCATGAATAGCTCACAGGGGGTCCATTAAGCAAACATGGTAGAAGAGAAATAGGGAAAAATAAAAAGAGAAAGCCAGAGTTAAAGTGAAAAATGAGCAAAGTGTGAGTGAGCCTTGGTGTGCACCCAGCTGACAGGTATGCAGTGTGGGCTCTGAGCTGACTTTATCAAGTGGGGTTTGGTAAGAGGCTCTCAGAGGTTAGGAACTTAACCGGCATTAGATAGAATACTGGTTGCCAGAAAAGTGCGCTGTCTGGCTCTCTCTGTTGCAGAGCTCTGGCTGGGGGACTTTGGGCTAGTTTCCACCTTCATCCTCAGAGGAGAAACCATAGAAAGATTGGGGCCTCTTGATAGATGAATCCACCTGATAGATGAATCGCCCAAATCCCAAAACATGTTAACACTCGCTTTTGGTGTCATGTACACGTGCATATAGAAAAGTGTTGCCACGTGGTGTCACGTAATTGATGTTCAAAGACATTTTTATTTTTATTATTTTTAATGTTTATTTAATTTTGATGGGGGAGAGAGAGAGAGAGCGAGAGAGAGAGAGAGAGAGAGAATGAGAGAGCATGAGCAGAGGAGGGACAGAGAGAGAGGGGGACACGGAATCTGAAGCAGGCTCCAGGCTGCCAGCACAGAGCCTGATGCGGGGCACAAACCACAAATTTTGAGATCATGACCTGAGCCGAAGTCAGGCCCTTAACCTACTGAGCCATCCAGGTGCCACCAAAGACATTTAAAAACATTTATATCCTTTCTATCAGTGTGCTGGCTGCTGCTAAGATTGTTTCTCAGAAGGGGGCAAGAATGGGAGATATAAAGTGCCTTTTCTCTAACTATATTCCTCATAGTTTTGTTTTTTTGTTTTTGTTTGTTTTTTGTGCTTTGACGTAGAGCCCAAGTCCATATGACATTAAAGGTGTTTGAATTTTTGTTATAAAGGAACACTTAGGTGTTTTCGGTGATCACTGGCTTATTTCGCAATAGTAAAATTTAAAGAAAAGCACTTTTAACTGGGGATGAGAGATTTTGTTACATGCTGTTATATGCTAAAGTGGGATGCTTTTGTCACTCAACAATATTCATTGAACAAAACTTATGAAGAGCTTGTGATATGTCAAACCCAGTGCTAGGTGTTGGAGATTGAGGTGCAAATAGGGGAGACTGGATTTCGGCCATTCCGGAACTTCAAGTCCTATGGAAAATCGCTAAAAACTTAGCAATTTGGTATGCGTTGCTTAGGCTTTATTCCCATACTTTCAACAGAGACTGATGTCTCGTGTTCAGGAGATGTTTGTTAAAGGAAGACTATGAAGTAAGTGTTATGCGAGGGGGGGGCGCAGAAAGTAAAAGGTGCCGTGAGAAATTGGGAAAGTCTTCCCCCCGCCCGGCTTTACTGAGATATAATTGACAAATAAAATTGTGGTTTATTTAAAGTATACAACGTGATATTTTGTTTTTTAAGTTTTCATGTTACTAATTAGCATCCTTTCTTTTCAGCTTGAAGAGCCCCTTTCAGCATTTCTTGTAGGAAAGATCTAGTGGTGATTAACTCCCTCAGATTGCATTCGTTTGAGAAAGTCTTTAATCTTTCCTTCTTTTCTGAAGGACAGTTTTTCTGGATGAAGTATATATATATGTATATATATATATATTCATATATATGTGTATATATATGTATATATATATTCATATATATGTGTGTATATATGTATATATATTCATATATATGTGTATATATATGTATATATATATGTATATATGTATATTTATATATATATACATATATATATATTTTTTGATGAAGTACTCGTGATGGCAGTTTTTTTCTTTCAAAACATTGAATATTTCATCCCACTCTCTCCTGACCTTGGCCAATCTCTCCCGTTTCTGCCGAGAAACCCATTAATAGCTTTAGTAGGGTTCCTTTTTATGTGAGGATTCTTTTCCCTCTTGCTGCTTTGAAAATTCCCACTTTTTCTTTGATATTAGACAGTTTTATTATAGTTGTCTTGGAGAAGATGGTTTGAGATTGAAATTTTGGAGGGACCAATGAGCTCCATGAACTTGACTGTCTAAATCTCTCTTCATATTTGGGAAATTCACAGCCATTATTTCTTTAGCTAAGCTTTCTATTCCTTTCACCACCCTCTTTTTCTCTGGGACTCCAGTGATGGATAGCTTTTTTTTTTTTACTGGTATCCTGTAGTTCTTGTAGTCTTTCCTTGCTCATTTTCTGTCTTTTTTCTTTGTTCTCCTCTGACTGAATAATTTTAATTGACCAGTCTTCTGCTTCACAGATTATTTCCTTTGCTTGATCTGATCTGCTGCTGCAGCTGTTTGGTGCATTTTTTCATTTTATTCATTGTATTCCTCAGCTCCAGAATTTATGTTTGATTCTTTTCTATGACTTCTCTCTCTCTTCAAACTTCTCATTTTGTTCATGTATTGTTTTCCTGATTTTGTCAAATTATCTTTCTGTGTTTTCTTGTGGTTCATTGAGTTTCCTTAGAATAACTATTTTGAATTATCCATTTCTTTGCGGTTGGTTACTGGAAAATTACCGTGTTTCTTTGGTGGTATCATGTTTTCCTGATTTGTCATGTTCCTTGAAGCCTTGCATTGCTCTCTTGACATTCATAGAAGTAGTACCCTCCCTCAGTCTTGACTGACTGGCTTCAGGAATTCTTCCTGTTAGGGATTCTGAAGCTCTCTCAGATCATTTCAATGGATACCTGCTCCACACGTCAAGGGTATTCTTAAGATTATTTGCCTCCTCTCAATCCTGCAAAGCCAGGCTGGGAACTGACCACCTCTTATTTGATTTCCCTAGGGTGATGTTGATGCTCAAGTTTGTGCTTTCTCCCAGCATTGTGGATTTGGGCCAACTTTCTGCACATGCTCACTAATTGTCTGTGAAAACTCTCTCCCACCACTCTTGCCCTCAGGAACATGCACAGAGAGCTGGCCATAGCATGGGGAAGGGCATGAGAGCAAGGTGCTCAGGGCATTAGGGTGTCCATGAGCCAGCTGGGGAAATCAGCAGGTGAGGCATTGCGAGTGGCTCCTAGGTGGGCTTCCTGATGGAGTCCGTAAAGCAGTAAATAGGATATGTGTCTGTTTGCTATGTTCCATGCTGAGCCCTGGCTGCTATTCTCCCAGATGCTAACTGTCCCTCTCATACAGTTCACCACTCAGTATTCTGGCTGGGGTGGGAAAGAAGTGGGCCTCTTTGGCAGTGTCTTGCACAGTTGGGGAAGCCAGATGCTTCCCCATGCACTCACCCTCATCTTCCCCTGTGGTAGAAAGCATGGACAGAGGAGGTCTCTCTTGCACTGAGCTTTGTTGCCTTGCAGAAGGGATGACACAGGTAAAGAGAAAGCGTTACTCTTACACTCTTCAATGTGCCCAATCTTGGACTTTGTTTAGCTCCAGTAATGTGCTGGAACT
Source organism: Panthera tigris (assembly GCF_018350195.1). Lineage (NCBI taxonomy): Eukaryota > Metazoa > Chordata > Mammalia > Carnivora > Felidae > Panthera > Panthera tigris. Next base: position 13,469,606 of record NC_056660.1, on the reverse strand, counting down.
TCTCCAATGGACTCCCAGACTTCCACAAAGGCATTCTTATCGTGGTGATTGTCAAAATCAGGGACATGGTGGAAAACTACTATACTGCCATTTTCATGATGTTACTCTGGGAAGAGATTTTCTTCACCTGATTTCAAATATGATGTGGGAGCTATGTGGTATAGTAGTCAAGGGTTTCTGGAAGAAGTTTGCCTGGATTTTATCCCTAACTGCCCTTTTTTAGCTGGGTGACCTTATCTAAACTTACTGAGACTTTGTTTCCATGTCTGCTAAATAAAGATGACAATACCAAAGGGTTTCTGAGAAACTTAAATGAGCTAATAAATGCAAAGCACTTACAACAATGCTTCTTACAAAGGAAATAATAAATGTTGGCTAATAGATTTACGTGACAGATGACTAAAAGCTTAGGGACAAATTGAATATATCTAAACTGCTACTCCAATTTAGTTCCTATTCTTACTCCTAATTTATGTATGTTTTATTCAAGCTCACAACTCCTTAAATAAAACCTTAGGGCAAGATAGTCTTATACATAGCCTCACTTTAGTTTAGATCACTTTTTTTTTCCCCATTGAACTAGTTATTGTTAAAAGCTTTGGTTTCCAGAGTATTTGGGAAGTTGGAATTGCAGGTAAAAACTGGAGGAGACACGTATTTTATATTTTTCATGGGTTTCCTGTTATCCTGTGTGTATTCAAACACAAGATATGTATAGACCATAAGTACTGAAAAGAAAGTACAATCTTTCTCCCCTTATATAACCCCAAGGATTATATCTCGGTTATGGCAGATATTTGGTGATCAATGAATATCCATGTGTTTCCTTGCATTTCCTAGCCTCCTTTGCACTTAGTTTGGCTCAGTGGACTGTGAGCAGAAATGATAAAAATCACTTCCTGACAAGACATTTAAGAAATGCGTGCCTCTCCATTACTCTTCTCCTTGGTTGTAATAATAGAGAGATACCAGCAGAAAATCAAGTTCAGATTTTCTTCCTCATTGAGAAATATAAAGAAGGTGTGAGTCAGATGGACCAGGGAAAATACTCATAATGCCTCATACCTCCAGCTTCTGCTTGCTACTTCTGGAATCCATTAGTAGGTTCTTGCCCACATCCTTGGAGGCAATGTCAACTGACCAGCTCTCTTTCTCTGTTTCTATTTCAAGGACAAAATTATACAGACCTTATTCCTATAATATTCTTACATGCTACATATTGACAGGAAATGAAACTACATATATTCTCACATAAAGATATAAACAAATTCCACAAGCTTCAGAAAGAACATGGCTTTCTCCATGGACAAAGTATATTTGAGGTAATGAAGGGCAATGGGTGAAACTTGAAAACTTTAAGCAGTGTGAATAAGCCAGATACAAAAAGACAACTATTATATGACTCCATTTATGCAAAGCACCTAGAATAGTCAAATTCATACAGACAGAAAGTAGAATAGTGATTACAAGGGTTTTGGAGAGGGAGAAGGGGGAGTTATTGCTTAATAGGTATAGAGTTTCACTTTGAGATGATGACAAAGTTCTGGAATTGGACTGTGGTGATGGTTGGACAACAATGTAAATGTATTTAATGCCAGTAAACTTTATATTTAAAAATGGTTAAAATGGTAAATTTTATATTATGTATATTTCACCCCCACACAAATGACCGTGAAGAGCAAAACAAACCAAATTTGAAATATGGTGAATCCTCTGGGAGATGGAACATGTCACTTCCCCTAGGTCACCAAGGCCTATGCTAGGAGACTGCAGGTGGGTGTCATTTCACATCCTCTGTTGCATCCAGGTGCTCATTCTAGAAGGGTCCCACGTACCCTCAAAGGGAGGGATCAGTGGAGAGGCTTCTGAGCCCTCACCTCAAACATCAATTTCAAAGAGGAAAACATTTCGGCCTAGATATATTGTTTTCCTTTATTTTGAATTTAAATAAATCAAGGGACTAAATGAGATGAGAAATGGGGCACCTGGGTGCCTGGGTTAACCTGGGTTAAGCATCCGACTCTTAGTTTCGGCTCAGGTCATGATCTCGCAGTTCATGAGTTTGAGCCCTGCATCGGGCTCTGTGCTCACAGTGCGGATCCTGCTGGGGATTCTCTCTCTCTCTCCCTCTCTCTCCCATGCTCTCTCTCTCTCATTCTCTTTCAAAACAAATAAATAAACAAATAAATAAATGAGATGAGAAATATTTCATTGATAAAGTATTAATCAGTAGCTAATAGATACTAATGAAGCAGTTCATTGAAATTCGTTAATGTTTGATTAATCCCATTTTTGGCAAGATTTTTTTTTTTATTTGAAAAATAATGGTCTCTTTTAGCATCTGGTAACATCTCATCATCCCGCACAAAAAGCACAGGTGGCATTGAATATAGTAAGTACAATCTTCCCTGTTTGGTGTTACAGGTATCTTCTACACGTCTGTCTGTCATATGATTTTTCATATGATTTTCCTGAGATTCAGTGGATCACAGCTTCTGGTGTCAAAGAGTTACAAATCAGACGTCTAGGAAGGAAAACTCAGTATTATCCTCTCTTGAAAAATTTATTTGGCCCCAAAAGGGCAAGGCTGTCAGAGCAAAACTTAGCTGGCCTCTGTAGCTTCTCCAGCAGGTCTTGTAGATAATTGTCTCCCCTCCTTCGTCCTGCTATTGCCCTTGAGGGTGATGTTTTCCCAGCTTCTGTTTTCCTGTTTAAATTCTAACCACACCTCAAGGCTCCTTGGAGGCTTATCAGCATTAAGATCCCTTCCTGATTAGCCCAGTCCTCCTTCGATGTTCTTGCACAGCATGTATTTCTGAATCACTCGTTCCCTCACTCATTTGTTCACTTAATCACTCATTAAAAGCTTAAACTTTTTCACAGGCACAACTATTCTAAACAATGTTCTCTGAGAAAACTGACATGACTAAATTTTATTTCAGTGTGAATGAAACCAATAAGAAAATAATTCGACGATGGACCTAATCTTTAGCAGAAGCTGAGGCAAGACCTTGATGTAGAATAGAATTTACTAAGTCACTGTTTCCAAAATCTTTTCCTTCCATGAGTTCCCTGGAAGTCCCATGATGGCCTCTTCTCTGCTGAGTCCTCTGGCTCTTTTGCAGGCGCTGCTGTCCCTAACCTGTCCGGTAGAATTCTAGTGCTCCAGGCTCTGCAACTGGGTCAACCCCCACAGTGTCACACAACAGATTGAAAAATACTGAACTCTCACCCATTACATCCATCATTTCATTTTTTGGTGTTGGCACTATGGTTTCAAATAAAGATAACATCCAACCTGTTATAAAAGGAGGAAGGAAAGAAAATGTACCATCATATAGAAATGTTACAAACTAAAAATTGAAGAGTACTCTCTGCCTATTTATCTTCAGTCACTGTGCACCAAGGTGCTTTGGCAAGAGATATTCTGGGACAAACAGTAACTGATATGAGGAACACGTGTTGATTTGCTGCATCTATGAGATATAATAACAGATGGATGTTATTTATAAACTCTTACATGTTTATCCTAGTTCTTTTGAACTCTTTCTATTTTGGTTCTATCAGCTGCTGCCATTTAGATAATTAATTACACAACCAAACTCAGTTTAAAATTTTGAAATGTATATTGCCTTTATGATCTGCGTACTGAATTCTGTTGTTCATGCTGCCCAATGTTTTATATTTCACTTATTGCCTTTCTCTCTCTCTCTCTCTCTCTCTCTCTCTCTCTCTCTCTCTCTCACTCACACACACACACACACACACACACATAAGGTGTTGATAGTTTTTAAAACTTAATGTCAGCTTTTCTTTCTTTTTAGCTTTTTTTTTTTTTAACCTTCTCCCATCCCCTAGTCACATCTGTATCATCCTGAAACAGAACCAGTAAAAACGTGGCCCAGATTATCATACGCTGCATTTAAATGTGTTTGTTGCTTAAAATCATTATTAAATAATTTTTGATAATATGGCTTCTAATAAGAAAGCTGTTAAATTATTTGGCTCATTTGTATCCATGATAGCATTCTCCTTCTAGCTTCTCTCTCTAAATAAAAATAGGATATATTTATAACCAGTAAGTAAATTGATTATTAGAATAGAATATCTGAACTTCCCAGGAGATCAAGGGAGGGGAGATAAGGAGGAAGGGACCAAAAAAAAAGGATGGATGGATGGAGGGAGGGAGGGAGAGAGAGAGAGACAGCTTCTGTTTTCACAACTGCATGTGAAGAGTACTACAATCAATACAGTGGAACATGAACTCTCCTTCTCAACTCTGAAGTGAAGTCTCTGTCTGGTTAGGACTAAGTGAGTTAGGTTGGAAGAAGAGTATTTAAATGTCATAGAAGGTCAGGCAGTGTCTAACCATTTCTAACTGGCACTTTTTTTTTTTAGTTGAAAAGCACTTAGATTCCAAATTTCTTCCTTTATGAAATTATCAAAGAATATCAAAGGAATTACTTCTAAGTTCGTCTTTCTATCCAAATGTCTGTAAAAGAACTTAAGTGAAAACATTTCCAATGGAAATGAAGTTTTATTCAGCAAGAGTTCAGAGCACTAAATTATCAAGGTTGGCAAATGAATAAATAAATAGCCATATCTATGAAAACAAAGTGTGATATATTAATTATATCTTGAAGAATAATTTTAGTCATACTCTTAAAAAATTCTGTATTTGTAAAATTCATTGCTGAGGAAACAGTTCTTAATTCTGTCTTAATAGTGATGTCCTTTTTTTTTTTTTTTTTAACTGAAAAGTTAAGGAGCTTCATAACTGGTCGGAATTAGAGTACAAAATTAGGTACCGAATTACGAAATAGAAGGGATGTTGAAAAATTGGCCAAAAGCCTCACCTATACTTGGGGCACAGGTAGTGCAGGTGCCCTGAAAGCATTCCTATTGAGCCCAAATCCTTGCTTAGTAATGTTGAGGTAGCCTGAAGCCCAACATAGGTTCAAACATTCTCCCTATTCATAGTCTACCTGTCCTCTTCACTTAAATTGTAATTACGTCCCTTTATAATTCTAAGATTCTGGGATGCTCTCATTCTATAATTACTTAAAATTTTTTTTAATGTTTATTTATTTTTGAGAAAGAGAGAGAGAGAGAGAGAGAGAGAGCAAGCAAGGGAGGGGTAGAGAGGGAGAGAGAGATGGAGACATTGAATCTGAAGCAGGCTCCAAGCTCTGAGCTGTCAGCACAGAGCCCGACACAGGGCTTGAACTCATGAGCCATGAGATTATGACCTGAGCTGAAGTCAGACTTAACCGACTGAACCATCCAGATACCCCCTCATTTTATAATTACTTTTTATTCCTTAATACCTTTGTAAAAGGAATCAATGGTTGTTCTATTAGGTTTTTTTCCTTATATAGATATTTAAGTATTTACTCTTAATTATTTACTGCTGCATTTTAAATTCCTACTATGATAAATTCCTGCAGGTATAGCTCATATAAAGAAAATCTCTCTGAGGTCCTCAGTAATTTTTCAAGGTGTAAAGGGGTCCTGCAACTGAAATGTATGAGGAGAAATGTATGTAATCCAGGAGAAAGAGTCCATTTTATTTCTGGAGTGAGATCATTCTGAAGCTTCTGCTAGAAACTGCCTAGAATACTCACCTGATTCCCTGAATATTTGCTTCCCTTTTCCCAGACTCTTAGGAAGAGCTCCCAGCTTGTTGACACATTTTCCTCCTACAAATCACAGTACAATTGATTAGATGCAGTTGCCTTTGACCACAATCATCTTCAGGCCTTAATCCACCTACTCTAATCAGTTTGATTGGATTGCAGCCACAGTCTGGTACTTCTGATTGGATTTTGGATACATCCTACTTCACGAATCATCACGTTTATTCTCTATCTCACAGGGTGGGCCATTTAGTTTGTAGTTCCCAAATGTAGTCCCAGAGAGCATCCTAGTTTTTCAAATTCTAGGCCTTTTTAATGGAATTTCCATCACTGCATTTATTGTACCAAATACATAAATAGTGAAATCTTAAGAGGAAAAGCAAATATGGAATTTGTTAAAACTGTTTCAAGTGAAATTTTGTGTTTGTCGTTCGCTATTCTGAACTGATATAATCATAAAAGTCTGGTAGAATTATTCAGACACATGAAATGACATCTGGAAAACAAAGCCATGTTATTATTCATTTGAAGTGCTTATGAAAAGCTGTTAAAGTGAATAATTTTGAGGAGTTTGGAAATATATTAATACTATATGAGGCAATCATGCAAATTAACAGGAGCCCATTGGACCTGGGTCAAACTGGATAAGGCCCAAAAGAAATTTGATTTTGAACAAGTGAGAATTTTAATAAATTTAAAAAACATTGTCTGTATTTATCAACCATAGAAGCTTAGTTTGTTACACATTTCTTTGCCTCTCATTGTATATTAGAAAAACTAGTGAAATATACAAAGCCTATTGAATTCTGAGTTTTTATTTTTCTACACTACAAAATTTAACAATTATACATGATCGTATACTCATATTAACTTTTGCTTTTAGTCTTTTTTTGAATAGTGGACTAAGGTTCAAAGAATTTTTAGTTTCAGTTCTGGTTAATAGTGGTACAAAAATCAATTTTGTAATTACAAAGTAGAAATAACAATTCCTTTTCCCTCATCAGATTTGTGGGAAACAAATTATTCGTAAATAGTAAGTGTTCTAAAAATTAAAGATCTTGTTACAATCTCCCAGGGAGAGTATAGGCTTTGATTTGCATTCAAACCCTAGGGTTTGAGTTTTACCTCTTACTGGCTTATTGTCTGTGTGATTTTACTTATGCTATTTAACCTCTCTGATCCTCAGTTACCTCATTGGTAAAATGAAAATAAAAAACACCCCTGGAACAAATTTGATTCCTTCTTGAATTTCTTCTAAATAGTTGTAGAGGTGTTTGCAGAGGGTAGCCCATTTAGTTTTGTTCTTACTTACCTTGGGCTCCCCGCTTTCCTCCTGCATTCCCCTGCCTCAATGTGGCAATGTCTCCCTCCTATGACTGGAGCATCTGCTGATGTATTATTTTCTGATTGCTGAGCCACAACTTACCTCAATATTTTCTGGATTAAACAATAAACATTTGTTATCTGACAGAGGTGGCGTAACTGGGTGCTTCTGGTTCAGGGTCTTTTATGAAGCTGATGTCAAGATGTTAGCTGGGGTTTTAGTAATCTGAAGACTTGACTGGGGCTGGAGGGTCTGCTTCCAAGATGGCTCACTTACAGAGCTGTTGACATGAGGTTTCAATTCAACGGTGTACTGAAGCTGCTTCATACCTGCTTTTCAAAAAATTTGTTTAAATGGTTTATTTATTTGTTTTTAGAGAGAGAGAGTCCAAGCATGGGAGGAGCAGACAGAGAGAGAGAGAGAGAGAGAGAGAGAGAGAGAGAATCCTAAGCAGGATCTGTGCTGTCAGCACAGAGCCCAATGCAGGGCTTAAACTCACAAACTTTGAGATCATGACCTGAGCCAAAACCGAGAGCTGAAACCAAGAGCTGCATGCTCAAATGCCTGAGCCACTCAGGCGCCCCTTCATACCTGCTTTTAAGAGATAATTGTTAAATTTAGGAATTTTGCAAGCCCATGGTAAATAAACACAACCATTATTAGGAATTAAATTATGTAAACTTAAATAAACTACATTAAATCTAAGGTAGTAAATACTCAAAACTCATCACTTCCTAATAGTTTTGCTACATTTTTCATTTATTTAATGCTCTTGTGGCTGTTTATGTCTACTGTATCTGTATTCTAGAAATACTGTGTGGTTGTATCCTACTGCACATCTTAATTTCATCCTATCTCTGCGTTCAGTGATATGTCTTGGTAACTTGAAGTCAGTCATGGTGGGAATATTTATACTTGTATATCAGTAAGCACTACAAATCAGAACTTGATTTATTGCTTTATTAGATTTTAGAAAGTATAAATTGTGTTCTACACATCTCTTATAATGGTAAAATTGCATACACACACACACATGATTTTTTTGTAAAGCCAGATGTTAAGTGTTAATCAGCACATCAGCACTGCCTCAATTCCTCTCCCACATGTCCTCCTTGTAAGGCTACTTGAATGTCCTCATAATATGGAAGTTCGCTTCCTCTAAAACAGTGATCCAAGGGAGAGGATGAGAGTAGAAGCTTCAGGGTACCTGGGTAGTTCAGTCGGTTAAGTGTCTGACTCTTGGTTTCAGCTCGGATCATGATCTCCCGGCTTTGTGGGTTCGAGTCCCACATCAGGCTCTGCACTGGCAATGAGGAAACTGCTTGGGATTCTCTCTCTCTCCTCTCTCTCTGTGCAACCGCCCCCCCCCCCCCAACTTGCACTGTCTCTGTCTCTCTCAAAAAAATAAACTTAGAAAAAAAAAAACAGAGTAGAAGCTTCAAGGTCTTTATGATCCAGCCTTGGAAGTCACAGTCATTTCTGCAATGTTTTAGTGGTTACATAGGTAAGCCCTATTCAGTATGGGAGGAGATTACACAGGATGTAAATTCCAGGAGTCAAGGAACATTGGGGACCATTTTGGAGGGAGAGTACTACAGTCTACCTCCTGGTCCCCAGTGATTCATGTCTCTCTCTTCTGCAAAAAATACTCACACTGTACCCTAAATCCCCCAAATCTCATTCTATTACAACTTCAGCTTGAAGTCCAGATTCCCGTCACCTAAATCAGGCCCAGAAACAGAAGCAGCTTCTCAGGCTTAGTTTCTTAAGTGTAGTTCCTTGAGTACAGTTGCTCTTGATCTGAACAGCTGTGAACCTAAAGACACAAGATATTTCCCCATCACAACACCCCCAGCAGACAGTGGTGGGATAGGGGTAAGATAACAGCTGTAGCCATTTCTGTTTGAAAATGTGGAAAACAGGAAGTGAACAAGTGTCAGTCTCAAATCTAACTGCATACACTTTGGAAGGGGCTTGATTAGGATGCAGTCCTACTTCTCCAAGGTTCTTGGATCTGCCCTCTGGGCTCTTAGCTCTGCTCTCTGAATCACTCATCCTTTTCCAAGAAAGGTGAGCCAGGTTTGCAGCTGTGTAGGTTTCCAGCGTGCTTGCTAAAAGTTGAGTCTTGGGAGTCCAAAGTCTTTTCTTTTCATTTTGTGCCACTTCTGCTCCTTTCAGTCCAAACTAGTGGTGTTTCTACCAATTTAATTGTCTTATAAAAACTTAATGGGTCCCTGCTTAGACAAAAGCCATGTCTGCAAATCTTTTTTGAGCTAAGCCCTCTAACATGGGCTTCTGCTTAAATTGTTATAGAAATTCATCGTGATGCTTCTTAGAAGCCCTACTTTTTGCCAGAACACACACCACATTAGGCACCACATTAATCTCTATGCGGTTTTAACAACAAGGTTTTCTAGCCACACCCTTGACTTATCATAAGACCATATATTCCTGGTAATGTCCTGGACTTCATCTTTGCCTAGAAGCTATCCTGAATTTTAGCATTGTTAGTCATCTTCAGAGGCTGAGAATTTTCAAAACTAGAAAGTCCTCGGTCCTTTTTTGTTTAAAAGTCGTTACTCTCTCTACTTGCATTTTGCCATAAGCAGCAAGAAGCACCCCAGCAGCACCTTCAACACCCTGCCTTGAAATCTCCTTAGTTGGGTCATCCTCTTCGTGTGGTACATTCCCTACTTTCCATGTAACTGGCTAAAGTAGTGTCACCAAACTTCCTAACATTATAGAACAAGCATCCCTTTTCTTCTAGTTTCCAATCAGTTTTTTGTGTATCTCCTTTAATCCCCCACACCCGCCCCCTCCTCAAAGGCAAACTGGCTTCCACCAGACTGTGGAAAAAGTGTTCACCACACTCCAGGCTGTCACTAATACTCTCCCTAGAGTCTTTGCATCTTCTGTCCACTGCCTTTTCCAAAGCCACCTCCATATTTTTAGTTGCTTTTTTACTCTGGTACCTCATTTTCGAGTATGAAAGTACCAACATCAATATCGGTTATCTACTGCTGTGTAACAAGTTATTCCAAAACTTAGTAGCTTAAATTAATAAACATTTATTATTTCCTGTTTTTGTTGGTCAGGGATCCAGAGTAGCCAGGCTGGGTGGTTCTGGCTTGAGATCACTAATGAGGTTGAAGTTAAATTTTTGGCTTGGGATGAAGTCAACTGAAGCCTCGACTGGGGCTGGAAGATCTGCTTCCCAGATGGCTCTCACTTAAAAGGTTGTTGGCAGGAAGCCTCAATTTGTCACTGGCTTTTTGGCAAGAGCTCACAGTTCCTCACTACATATCCTATCTATAGGGCTGTCTGAGTGTTCATGACAGCTGACTTTTCACAGAGCAAGTGATTCAAGAGAGAAGAAAAATTGATAGCTGCAATGTCTTCTATGACCTATCCTGAGAAGTCAAACACTGACATTTCTGTAATATTATTCTGGTTCCACAGATCAATCTTATTCAACATGGGAGGGGATTACACAAGGACATAAGTATCAGGAAGCAGAGGGGCACCTAGGTGGCTCCATTGGTCAAGCGTCCAACTCTTGATTTCAGCTCAGGTCACGATGTCACAGTTTGTGAGATGAAGCGCCATGTCGGGCTCTGTGCTGACAGGACGGAGCCTGCTTGGGATTCTCTTTCTCCCTCTCTCTGCTCCTTCCCACTGTTCTCTCTCTCTCAAAATAAATAAGAAGCGTTAAAAAACATATCAGGAAGCAGAGATCACTGGGGGCTATATTGCTGGCTGGCTATCACAGATACCAAATTCAGCATCTATGCCATAGATGTTTACTGAAGATGTCTTGCTACTGGGGCTTCTCATATGTGACCAAAGCTACGTGTACATGCCGTGCTTGGTGCCTGGGCTAACACTGAGAATTCCTGAAGTGGAGATTGCTGATACCTCTTAGATAAACACAATGTACATACAGCACTTACTGTACTGTCTAAAGCTGGATAAGCATAGCAACAGTAATATTTTTTCTTGTCATTCTTATGTTACAGATTTTTGATCAATATCTGGCCCAGAAATGCAAGTGGCAGCTTCTGCTGCAAATATGGGGGACAATCTTGCCCTCTTCGTGCCGATTTAAACTGTAGTAAAACCGAAAATCTAGACCATTGGTTTTCATTGGTCCTCTGTCATAGTCCTTTGTCTGAGCCCTTGGGAAGTTGGGCTTGTGGGCTATCAGAATGATGGATATTGTGCTTCCCTCCAGTCCAATGACTGACTTCTCTTTGAATCAAGTTTCTGCCCTGCCCACCTGCTCTCCCTTTCCTCTAAATATTCATTGTTGTTGCCCCTCATCTCCAGTCTGAGTCTCCTCAAGCCTTCATGCAACTAATCCCTGGTGGCACCTCTCTAACCCCAGGCTTGCTTGTACAAGCCTGAGTCATATTTATGCTTGAGCTGGGACCTTCCCTGCTACCAAAAAGAGAGGCAACTGCAAACATAAGGGTCAAATTGAAAGCCTAGGTTCAGATATAAAGCTTCTGATTGACTGAACGAGCGCCATATGTTCTCAACCTAGGAGGCTGGTTACTTCTTTTCTCATCAATGGTTCACCTCTGCAGAATCATCATCAACTCCAAAACAGAAATGAAACAGTTGTTGGGTATCATTTTTTGATCACATCTGTTTGAGACAACAGATATTGTCTTGAAGTAGACTCTTCTGTTTGATTTCTGGATGAAAATTAGAATGAGAATCGAGGACGCATGGAATTGTTTGAAAAATGTGATGCTTGACATTTTTAAAAAAGTGCGCTTCTTCTCAAAGCACCCTTGTTTAATCAAGGTAAAGATTACTGCTCAATGCATTACTTACAAGAGAGTTCAGGTGCAGAAATTGAAATTGTCTTGTCATATGTCTGTCTCTGCTGCTGAATACTCTGGACTTTCTTTGTTTTAAGTTTTTTTGTTTTAAGTTTATTTATTTATTTTTGAGAGAGAGACAGAGAGAGTGAGCAGGGGAGGGGCAGAGAGAGAAGGAGAGAGAGAATCCCAAGCAGGCTCTGCACTGTCAGCATGGAGCCTGACGTGGGGCTCAAACTCACAAACCGTGAGACTGTGACCTAAACCAAAACCAAGAGTCAGAGGCTTAACCAACTGAGCCACCCAGGCACCCCATGGTGATTCTACTTCCTGACAACTCTGTGGAGCCCCACACACAGGTGCTATAGGGTCCCCTGAACTGAGGTCACACTATAGGAGAGATAGACAACAGCATTCTTAAAATAGAGATAAAATAGCAACCACATAGACTCTGGATTTTATAAAGATAAATGCTATCATTATTTTTATTTTTATTTTTTTTTAACGTTTTTATTTTATTTTTGAGACAGAGAGAGACAGAGCATGAACGGGGGAGGGTCAGAGAGAGGGAGACACAGAATCTAAAACAGGCCCCAGGCTCTGAGCTGTCAGCACAGAGCCCCACGTGGGGCTCGAACTCACGGACCGCGAGATCAGGACCTGAGCCGAAGTCGGCCGCTTAACCGACTGAGCCACCCAGGCGCCCCTGTCATTATTTTTAAAATACCCAAAAATACATTCTTCATAAAACCAACCCAAAATAGTTTAAAATGGGGTAATATGAGAGGACTGTTAGGAATAAGATTGACACTGATTAGGACCGTGATTTATGATTTGACTTATTTTAGGTTTATTTGAATTAGATAAGCTAAGGGTTTATCAACTCTTCAGACAGTATCTTTGGAGACATGACGTGAGATGGACTGGTACAGGTTCAAGGAGCCACAGGCCTTGGAGAAGTAGGGGGAGAAGTGTGTGGAAGAATTTCAGGAAACGTTGGGGAGAGACTGCAGGCTTGAAGAACCAGAGGTGTTGGGGTTCTACTATGAAGATATATAGAGGGAAAGAAAAGCTGGCCTGAAACAGGTGTATAGAATCTAACCCTCAGGCATGTAGAAATGGAAAGTGGTGGGTGATTGCCCCATTTATGTTGTTGGCCCAAGTTGATTCATTTGTTCATTCGTTCTTAATAAACTTTTTTGGAAAGTTACTCTGTGTCAGACACTGTGCAAGCTCTACAGAACCAATCGCACTATTTTAGACTCCAGGTTTTAGCTCCACCTTGGCTGACATCCGTCAGGTCAAGGCATTGCCCATGCATACAATCAGTGCCTTCAATACCAAATATAACACCCTATAGCCATCCCCCAACAGTCAAGTGTGTATGCCTTTCAACTTCAAGACACAGTGGAGAGAGAGAGAGAACTTCACATCCATTCCTTTAAAAGCCCGGATTCAGGAAGTCCAGTGTATTTTATATCTCAAAGGCAAAAAGGATGTGTGAAGTCAAATAAAAAGAGGCTAGAACTCTGAAAACATTACCTTGGGGGTTACGTTAAACCAGCTGTAGCAGAAGAAGTGGTGGTGATCTTTGCTCTTGAGAGGTCAGAGCTGATTTTCAGCCTGTGCCTCTGAGATGATTTTCACTGCTGACACGGTTGCAAGTTCTCTGTCAAAGGCAGATGGCTCTCTGGAATATATTTCATTTTCTACATCTCTGGCTCACTAGCATTAGCAATCCTGTGGGTGTGCCTCCTACTCCTGTTTTTCTCACCCTAGAGGTGTGCAGTAACAGGTGCTCCACAAACACAGTCTGTTTGCCTTCCTTGGGTTGGAGTTTGCAATATACGACTTTATTAAAGATCATATAAAAAGGCAACAGGGAGGCAGAACCAAAGTCGTAATTTTGCATAACCATTAAACTCAAGCAGTCATTATTCTTGCTTATATTTTCCAAACATAAAAGGAAATAAGAGAACGGTGCAAGCCATCCGGCAGACTCTCTTCAGGAGGTGAGCTGCAGCCCTAGGACACAAGGAGCTGTAGGCAGAAACACCCTGAGGTTTCACACCTACACCTTGTGGGAATGTGAGTTGCAGTCCCTAGAAGTTATCATTGTTGTAAGATGCCAGCATGGAAATTAAAAAAAAAATTAAATGCGTTGCAGCTAATATTCTTTGTGTTTATGTTTTAGTATTACTACATTGTTGAAGTGTATGAAGTTTCCCTACCTTGAGTGTAAGTTTGGCCACAAAGCTAATTTTCCATCATTGGCACCTTAATTCTATTCGACAAGCCCTAAAATGCTGTCCAGGTTTGGGAAAGGCACAGCTTGTTACTCTTCTGCAATTGTGATGATGCAACCGCCCACACGTCTTAACCACACTCGTATTTAATCATACTTTTCAATTTCAGAAAGGTGCTTAATTTGAAATCCAGCAGTTGAAACAGTTTCATTATTTTAGACAAAGCCTGCTTTATTTCCTTTTTGTTTTTAATTACCTTGTTGAACATTATGCAAGCCAGGGTGTCAAAACCGATATCAGTCTGTATGTATTTAAGAAAAAGTGATTACCTCTAAACTTGAAAGAATTGAGCAATTAATTGAGAGTCATCGCTGTGCATTTAATTATATTTCATATTAATGAGTAAAATAAACTGTGAAGACTTCTATAAAAATCTCACATTAATTATTTGACAAGGTCAGGGGAAGGCTTGACCCATCTGAGAATTTGAGTCAAATGTCTGCCCAGAGTGATCATACTAAAAAGAAGGGTGGGAAAAATTCCAACATTTTGGTATGGAAGGTTTAGAGGTTTAGAGGACTTCCAGGTTGGTTCATTTTGCTCTTTTTCTCAGAGAGAAATGTACCTTAGGCAAAGACAATTTGTTTTTGGTAATTTTTCTGCATTGGTTTTCTACGATTATTATTCTCCAGCTATTTCAACTAATTATCATGGTCTCCCCAAAGGCTGCTGAAACAAGGATTTTGAACAGAATTAGGCTAATTTTGCTCCATGGTTTATTAGGCATCTACATGCATGTGTTACTGTGCTAAGTACTGTATCAAGCAAGTTAAATAGCTATTATCCCTGCCTTCCACACGGTCACTCCCAAAAACGTACTGCAACAACGGCATAAACATCCCTTGGTGGCTACCCCACCCCCTTCCGTGCAGGGCAGGGAGGAAAAGTGAAGACGGGAAGAGAAAGCTCACAAAGAATGAGGAGATATTGACATTATTCATCCCTCTGAATAAGCTCGTTTTTGAGTCATCTCGATTCTTTGGAAGCGTCAGTTGGCACATGGAATATTGGCAAGGGCAGACGGTGGGGGGGGGGGGCGGGGGGTTGGGGAGAGGGAACAGGATGATTGTTGTTCCTTCCTGTCATTTCACTTGCAAGGGGACTATCCACACTTTAGCCTCTCTTATCCACCTCTCTGAGCTCTGATGTTTACTTTAGGTTGCATGCCTTCTCCATTTTCTTTACATATGCTCTTTCCTGTGTGTTGAGAAATGATGAAAAATCCTGGTTGGAGAAAATCACTAACTTTGCTCTCTTAACGGTGCATGGCACCCTGTTGTTGTCCTGCTGGTGGTTAAGCCATCTAAAATGCACACGCCTCAGAGGAGACAAGTTTAGAATATGGAGAAATGAATAGAGAGCCTATATTTTGCTTAGTCACTTTTTAAAATGTCTACATCAGTAAATTTAATTTAGAGTAAATATGGACACCCAACTTCCTGAAAAGAGAGTACTCAACAAAGACCTAGGTAAAAATGGAAAAAGTCACCCATGGCTCTTCTTGGGTCCTTCCCTCAGAGGTTTGGGTTTAACTGGTTTGGGGTGGGGTCCAGACATCATTAGGTTTTGGGGCTCCTGGGGTGACTCTAATGTGCACCCAGGTTACTCCACTACTAGAGTAACTAGATCAGACTTTCAGTATATAGAGAATTAGGACCAATGAATACCTTTTCTACTACACTTGTTAGTGGGAGAAGCCTGAGGAAGATTTGACAAACCAATTAGATTTTCAATGTTTGTTTATTTTGAGAGAGAGAGACAGAGCGTGAGCAGGGGAGAGGCAGAGGGAGAGGGAGACACAGGATCCGAAGCAGGCTCCAGGCTCTGAGCCGTCAGCACAGAGCCCCACGCAGGGATCAAAGCCACGAGCGAGATCATGACCCAAGCCAAATTCCGACACTCAACCGACAGAGCCACCCAGGCGCCCCACCAATTAGATTATTTAAATGACAATAAAATTACTAGATAACAAACCCAACTCACTACTAAAGTGATTGATATAAATGTGATTTAACTTTATTACACCAAAAATATTGTAGGAAAATGAAGAGTTCAAAATTAAAATTAAATAGTTTTGTAATTATATTACTCGAAGAAGTCAAAACTTGTCCTTTACTGCTGATCCCCTAACATAGCTGTCACAGAGTAACTTCATTTATGCATTCACTTTGCTGCTTAAATCAAAAGATAGGCATTTTATTTTTCCTATCAGTGCATTGACTGCATCATATTGTAATTGTTTCTTTATTTTCTTGGTTTTGTAATTGTTTCTTTAGTTATCTATTCTGATAGGCTCTTCAAAGCTCCATGAGACTAAAGATAACACTTTCTTGCACTCTTGTATTCCCAGTGCCTAGCACAGTACTGGAGTGTAACAGATATTTGTTAAATTAACTACTGTTCCTACATATTATTCATATTAAATAAGTTGAGTCAACTTAAGTGCTTAGAAAAGGGTCTACCACATCAAAATTACACAATAAGTGTCAGCTATTATTTCTGTTGATGAATTACAACATCTGTATAATTTTCTATAAAGTATGATTTTTTAAATTTAATATTATTTTTATTATTATTTATTTTATTTTATTTTACTTATTAATTTACATCCAAGTTAGTTAGTATATAGTGCAACAATGATTTCAGGAGTAGATTCCTTAATGCCCCTTACCTATTTAACCCATCCCCCCTTCCACAACCCCTCCAGGAACCCTCTGTTTGTTCTACATATTTAAGAATCTCTTATGTTTTGTCCCCCCTGTTTTTATATTATTTTTGCTTCCTTTCCCTTGTGTTCATCTGTTCTGTGTCTTAAAGTCCTCATATGAATGAAGTCATGTGATACTTGTATTTCTCTGACTGACTAATTTCACTTAGCCTAATACCCTCTAGTTCATGCAAATGGCAAGGTTTCACTCTTTTTTATTGCCAAGTAATACTCCATTGTATATATATACCACATCTTCTTTATCCACTTATCCATCGATGGACATTGGGGCTGTTTCCATACTTTGGCTATTGTTGACAGTGCTGCTATGAACACTGGGGTTCATGTGCCCCTTTGAAACAGCAAACCTATATCCCTTGGATAAATACCTAGCAGTGCAATTGCTGGGTCACAGGGTAGTTCTATTTTTAATTTTTTAGGAACCTCCATACTGTTTTCCAGAGTGGCTGCACCAGTTTGCATTCCCACCAGCAGTGCCAAAGAGATCCTCTTTCTCCGCATCCTCGCCAACATCTGTTGTTGTCTGAGTTGTTAATATGAGCCATTCTGACAGGTGTGAGGTAGTATCTCATTGTGGTTTTGATTTGTATTTCCCTGATGATGAGTGATGTTGAGCATTCTTTCATGTGCTGGTTGGCCATCTGGATGTCTTCTTTGGAAAAGTGTCTATTCATGTTTTTTCCCCATTTCTTCACTGGATTGTTTGTTTTTTGCGTGTTGAGTTTGATAAGTTCTTTATAGAGTTTGGATACTAACACTTTATCTGATAAAGTATGATTTCTTTAACATGTCTTTGTTTTTGTATATTTGGGTTCTTTCCAATTTTTACAACATTGTAAATCTGATTGGATGAATATTTTCATGCAGATAGCTTATTTCTTCTTTTTGATTACTTTCTAGAAGTAATTTTTCAGAAGAGAAATTACAAGATCAATGAATAGATGATTTTTTATAATTTTTGAAAATGATTTTGAAAATACTTATTATGGAAATATTCAAACATATACAAAATAAACAGAATAGTATAATGAACCCCCATATCTGTATGACCTGGCTTCAACAACAATCAACTCTTTGCCAGTGGTGTTTGATCTCTGTTTCATCCTATTCCCCCATTGTGTGAGTGCACACCAATGTGTTTATCCAGTTACCTATTGCTAGACATTTGAACTGCTTCTAGTTTGGCTGTTATGAGTAAAACTGCTGTACATTGTCATATAAAAGTGTTTTTTTTTTAATTAAAAATAGGTTTTCATTTTTCTGGAGTAAATACCCAATTGCAGAGTTTTTGAGTTATATGCTAAGTGTATGTTTACTGTAAAATCTTGTCCCAAAATGGTTGGACTATTTAAAAAAATTTTTTTAGTATTTATTTATTTTTGAGAGAGAGAGAGAGAGAGATGGACCACAAGTTGGGGAGGGGCAGAGAGAGAGGGAGACACAGAATCCAAAGCAGGCTCCAGGCTCTGAGCTGTCAGCACAGAGCCCAACATGGGGCTCGAACCCACGAACCATGAGATCATGACCTGAGCCTAAGTTGGACGCTTAACTGACTGAACCACCCAGGCGACCCTGGACCATATTCTCACCAGCAATATATGAGAGTTCAAGTTGCTCATATCCTCATCAGCAGTTAGAAATGTTACACATTTTTAACATTAGCCATTACTAGTGTTTATATTGATATTTCATGGTTTAACTTGCATTTCTCTGATGACAATGATGTTGAATATCTTCTTATGTTCTATTGGGCACTCAAATATCTTTTTTTGTGTGTGTGAAGTAATTGTTCAAATCATTTGCCTATGATTTTATTGGGTTTTTGGAATTCATATCATGAAGTTTGTTTTATATTTTGGATACATGTCCTCTGTTAGAAATTTTTTCCGGTCCTTGGGCTTCCTTGCCATTTTGTTAACAGTGTCTTTTGAAGAGCAGAAGTTTTTTATTTTCATAAGATTCAGTTTATCATTTTTTTTATATGGTCCATGGTTTTGTGTCCTATCTAAGAAATTCTGTGAGGCTAAAGTTGCATAAGTTTTCTCCTATATTTTCTTCTAGAAGTTTTATAGTGTTAAGATTTATGTCTAGGTCTGTGAAACATTTAGAGATAATTTTTGCATGATTTGAGTAAGGGCTGTTATTTATTTTTTTGTATGGATATCCACTTGTTCCATTACTACTTGTTGAAAAGTTTATTCACACCCTTTGGCATGTTTGTTGAAAGCCAATTTACCATATATGGATATGTACATATGCACGTACATGTGTAAGAAGAATGGACCTCCAACTACCCATCACCTAGCTCAATAACTATCAACATTTTGCCGGTCTTGTTTCATCTATGCTTCCTTCCTTTCTCCCCACTGATTATTATCTTAATAGGTTTTAAAGATAATTTTTTCTAAGTGTTTTATTGTTTTAATTTTTAATTTTTGGGCCTAATATCCATCTCAAATTAAGTTTCGTATATGGTGTGAGATAGGGTTAAGGTCCATTTTTTTCCCATATGGCTATTCATTAGTTCCAGCACATTTTTTGATAAGATTTTTCTTTTCCTACTGAATTGCTGTGATGCAGCTGTTAAAATTCAATTGGTCATAGGAATGTAGATCTATTTCTAGTCCCCTTATTCTGTTCCATTGATCTATTTGCATCATGTTACGTTTTAGTGCCAGTTTTTATTGTCATCAACAATGAAAGGTTAAGAGTATGAGGTAGTTTCTTAGTAGGCTTCCTTAGAAGAGCGGTTTTGAGATGGGGATTTTTGTGTAAATGAATTATTGAAGGTGTGGTCTCAGGAGTAAACTGTAAGAAACTGAAGGAAACAGGACAGCAAAGCAGAAAAAGCAGCTAGGCAAAAATATGGCTGCAGGAAGAGTCTAGCTTCAGCCTACTTCCACAAGGGGCTTTGGAGCATGAATTATACCACAGACATGGTTTTGCTTCAGAAGCAAGTGGGCTGGACCGTTATAGCTCAAGTCAGTTGTGGTTGGGTAAGGGCCACCTCTGCAGGGAGGAAGTCACCACCCAGAAATCTCCAGGTCAGATGGTTTCCCCCAGTGAAGCACAGTCTCTGGAGCAGAAGGAAGTGTGAGCCATGGGTAGCCAACATCCACACAGCTGGGAAGTGAGTGGACCTCACCAAAGAAGCATATCTGAGCAGGCAACAATAGCATCTGTAAAAGACGGAATTTTGAGGATAGCTTTAGCAGAGATAGTCCCTGGGCTTTCCACAAAATTTCAGCCATATTCCTGTCAAATCAACCTTTGTAACCCTGGAGACTGGGCTGTCACTTCTCCCCACTTAATTCTTCAAACCAGCACTTTATGTTATGTCAAGCCTTTTTTATGATTATAGGGAGAATTGAAATAGTTCAGCATTTACAGGTTAATATTTGCCTTTTTTAGTGTAATACATAGACAAATAAATGGTGATCTCTCTTATCATAAATGCGTATATTAAGATGCACTTTTTTGTATATTTATTTTATTATTTTTAATTCAAGTATAATCAACATACAGTGTTATATTAATTCCAGGTGTACAATATAATGATTCAACAATTGTATACATTACTTAGTACTCATCATGATGAATGTACTTTTTAATCCCCTTTACCTATTTCACCCATCCCCCACTCATCTCCTCTCTGACAACTACCAGTTCATTCTCTACATTTAAGAGTCTAATTTTTGTTCATCTTTTTTTATTTCTCTTTGTTTTTTTTTTAATTCCACACGAATGAAATCATATGATATATGTCTTTCTCTGACTTATTTCACTAGATCCATCCATATTGTTCCAAATGGCAAGATTTCACTCTTTTCTATGGTTGAGTAATATTCTATTGTCTCTGTGGTGTGTGTGTGTGTATACACCATATATACACACAGTATGTAAATATATAATGTATATAATATGCATATATTTATTACATCTTTATTATCCATTCATCTATGGATGGGCACTTGAATTGCTTCCATATCTTGGCTATTATAGGTAACACTGCAGTAAACATAGTGGTTCATGTATCTTTTCGAATTAGTATTTTTGTTTTCTTTGGGTGAATATCTCGTAGTATAACTACTGGATATATGGGTTATTTTATTTTTAACTTTTCTAGAAGCCTCCATAGTGTTTTCCTTCAAACAGTGGCTGCACCAGTTTGCATTCCCACCAACGGTGTATGAGGGATCCTTTTTATCCACATAAGATTCCCTCTTGTCCATGAGTGGAAAAATAAGTGATTTTAAAATCATGATGATTCTCAATGGCTCTAGACATCCAAAGTTAACTCTAGAACTTCAAAATTTATAGGATCTCTTTTACTTGAAGCTACGCTAGATATTTATGAAATCATTAGCTTCTACTTGGTGTAGAGACTTGACCTAGCAACTTTCATCATGAACTCAACTTTTCCAGTGGCAACAGGAAGTACTTCTGATTGCTCAAATCTCTATTTGCATTTCTGAGTTCACTTTGAATGAGACCAGAAATAGAATTCTGTGTTGCTTTGAATAAACAAGGCAATTGTAGCACTTCACTGTTCTGCAGCAAAAACTGTTTATTAAGGAGACTGTCATGTGCACAAGTGAGCATTCAGCTAGAGTGGCTCCATATTTTTATCTTTTTAGACTTATTCAGATTTCTAAAATGTGGAAACTTCAGTGTAAAACATTTCTTGATGTACTTACTTATCTTTTTAATTTTTTGAAATATGTGAAGTAACATCTAAAATATGTGAAGTGGCTTTGTAAATAGCGATGTCCCATACAAATTTTAATTGTTATTGATATTACTACCTAGAATTAGTCTGCAGGCAGTGATTACAGTTGAAGGTAAATATACCTGCTTCATTTCCTAAATGAAACAATTTGACTTCAAGTTACTAGGAGTGAAAGATTTGGTCAAAACATGATCCCAAATAAATCACTCCCAGATCGATACTTGATATTCATATATTTATTATATTAGTGAAAATAACTAAAGGCTTTTAAGTAGGTTTAACCAAAATATGGTATCTCTAGAGAAGGTATGAAAGGTTGTCCAGGAATAATATCTGTCTACTCATATAAGTTAGCTCAGTGAGCAAAGGGAGGAAGTAGCTTAAGAACCCAATTTAGAAGAATAATCTGTACATTTTTTTGAAGTGATACAGAAATTAGTACTAGAAGTGGTTCTAGAAGAATTGACCTTAGGAGGGGGGGGGGGTCTTTGAAATGGTTCTGGGTTATCTGAAATTGATTAGATTTAAAGGCAATAATGACCTTGTTTCCACTGGAAAAAGGAGGCATTAAAAGCCCATGGCATGCATGGCAAAATACTTACTTAATTTTTCACCTGTTCCCTCTTGTAATCAAGTGCCTGTAGAAAGACAGTAAATCTTTGAATGACCATGTATTTGTTGCCATAGAACATTTTAGTATGAATAAAGAGTACAATAGATTTGGCCGGTTGCTTCTAAGTTCACTCATTGGTGAACTTAACTCTTTTTCCTGAAAAAAAACAAAAACAAAAACAAAAACAAAAAAATGATGAGCTCAGACATTTAAATTCAAGATGCAGACAAGTCACCAGAAATCTATGATTTCCTTAAAAGAAATCCTTATCTTATGTGCCACAGATTTCTGAAAACCAGATCCAGCATCTCATGTGGTAGATGACTGAATTACAATATATCTTTAGGTGATGAGGGCCAATGGTGTGCCCGGTGACCAGGGTGGAACTTTTATTTATATCATACACTTCCCCTCCAACGAAAACATTGAATTCTCACTCCTGTAGCTAGTGGGACACCATTTGCAGGATTTGTATGTAATTTTTAACCATGATGTTTGACAATAAGATTTTGAGACCATTTTATCTGCAATAAACCTTGAAAATATTTGCATCTATAAATTACTGAAAAGATAAATTCTGAGATCAAGGGGAAAGGATGTGCCATCAATGGACCTTGGAAGTGTGACAAACAGCTCAGTTTGCTATGTTGAGGATATAACCAACACAGGACAGCCTTGGACACAAAATGTGAAAATGTAAGTGACAAACCAAGTGAGTTTAATAAATGGATTTTGATGATAGTGTTCAATCTACGGCCCATACTGAAGGCATTTAATGGTTCTAAGTAGTATAAAAAATGAGCACGAAAAGGGGTACTGTGCTATAATGGAAAAGAGATAGGAAGTGTTGGAGACTGGCTGACCTTGTTTTGGATCTTTGTTCCAACATTTATTAGCTATGTAATCTTTAACAAGGTACTTAGTTCTTCCCCTATAAAAATGGTAGTAAACTACCTTGCAGGGTTTTTAAGTGAAGATTAAATGAGGTAAAGTCTAAAGTTGCACATGGTAGGTGGCATAAACTTTTTTCTCCTAAAACTTGCTCAGTTTTTTTCCTAGGTATTATTTTGGGCAATTAGGGAAGAAATTTACACTTTTAGGTCAGTAAAGTGTATCAGTCCTTCTCAAAGCTTAATAAGTATTTGATTAACCTGGATCTTGATAAAATGTGGATCATGCTTCAGAGTAAGGTCTGAGATTCTGCATTTCTAGTATACCCCCAGGCAATGTCCACACTGCATTCTGCAGACCTCCACTGAGTAGCAAAGTTTCGTATCTTGGTAACTGCTTTTGTCACACAGTGGGAGGGTCGTTGGGTAGGAACCCAGGCTGCAGAAATACGCTGGTTTTCGTCAGTTCAGATCGTGGAATAGTCTACCTGATCATTATGTAATATCCTGTGGTTTGTGTGAAATGAGTACTTGACTGAATAAACCAGGAATCCACTCAAAATATAAACAGGTATTGATGTGTAAACACAATCTCAACTCAACAGTAAAAAGCTGACACAAAGAGACTTACGTTTACTACATTCTCCATCACTAAAATCTATTTCACCTGACTTCAAGTTTGCTTGTTTTTATAAAATAATCATGTATGCAGGTGGAATTATTTTGTTTTTTGTTTTACTCTTTGACAGGGTTACTTATTCAGCCAAGGCCTTTAGAAAGTACAAGAGCCCAATTTCAGTTGAGATACTTTTCAGTAATTTTGAATTACATTCTTTTTATTTTATTTTATTTTATTTTTTCAGGGCCTGAGTTGCAGAACATTGGTTATATCAAGTAATTTCATGGTTCATGATTGAACACAAGGCTTTAATTCAATTGTGGACATTTATTTTTTTTTTTTTTAATTTTTTTTTTTTTAATGTTTATTTATTTTTGAGACAGGGAGAGACAGAGCATGAACGGGGGAGGGTCAGAGAGAGGGAGACACAGAATTGAAACAGGCTCCGGGCTCTGAGCTGTCAGCACAGGGGCCCGATGCGGGGCTCGAACTCACGAACCGCGAGATCGTGACCTGAGCCGAAGTCGGCGCTCAACCGACTGAGCCACCCAGGCGCCCCAATTGTGGACATTTAAAAGATACTTTAAACAGCAAGCACAGTGCAAATTCTTAATATTGAGTCCAAAATGAGGCACTTAAAAAAAATTTTTTAACATTTATTCATTTTTGAGAGACAGAGAGAGACAGAGTGTAAGCGAGGGAGGGGCAGGAGAGAGGGAGACAGAATCTGAAGTAGGCTCCAGGCTCTGAGCTGTCAGCACAGAGCCTGGCACCAGGCTTGAACCCACAAACCATGAGACATGACCTGAGCCTAAGTCTGACACC
The DNA here is from genome assembly GCF_018350195.1 of Panthera tigris. Taxonomy (NCBI): domain Eukaryota; kingdom Metazoa; phylum Chordata; class Mammalia; order Carnivora; family Felidae; genus Panthera; species Panthera tigris. Next base: position 13,445,110 of record NC_056660.1, on the reverse strand, counting down.
CAACTGCCTGAGCCACCCTGGTGCCCTGAGGCATTATTTTCAATAGCAGAGAAAAGATTTGCAATCACCTAGCCATTAGGTTTTTAAAAAGTCCCTTACACTGGAGGAGAAGACTTAATCCATGCAATGCAGCAAGAGAAAGATTACTGTGAATTGAATTTTAGAGGGCAGAGGTTACTGAGAGAAAACCACTGCCCTTGCTGTGAAATAATCATTTTAAAAATGCTAGAGACACACAAATTCTATAAATACAAATCGATTGATTTCATGAATCTTTATGATTTTTATAATTTTTTGAGCCTTCACCTTGTAGCTAAATTCTAACTACATTTTATTCTGGAAGAAAAAAAAATTTAAGTAAAAATGACAGTTAGAAAGATGGCTGAGAATCAATTTTCAAATGTATTCAGCAAAAGAAAAATATTAAACATTAAACCTTCTAGCTCTGGGCCTAACAAAGTACGTACATCTCCTAAGCAGACTGTAAGAAACTATGGTCACATGGCTTTCCCTCAATCTACTTGACATCAAGCATCCAGGTGGAAGCAGAAACACTCCATCAGTCAACTTTTTCTAAATAATAGATTTGAAGTTTCTTTCAGGTTATAAACTTTAGAAGCCCAAAAAATTTTCAGTTCTCTTTTGGAGGTCATAATGCAATTTAACTTTTAATTGCCTTAAAAAGTCCCAACTTTCCTTCTTTCTTCTTTTCTTTTCTTTTCTTTTCTTTTCTTTTCTTTTCTTTTCTTTTCTTTTCTTTTCTTTTCCTTTCTCTTTTCTTTTCTTTTCTTCTTTTCCTTTCTTCTTTCCTTTTCTTTCTTCCCTTCCTCTTTCTTAGTCTGTCTTTCTTTCTTTCTTTCTTTCTTTCTTTCTTTCGAGAGAAAGAGAGAAAAAGTGGGGGAGAAGGCCAGAGGGAGAGAGAGATAGAATCCTAAGCAGATTCCATGCACAGCATGGAGCCTGACTTGGGACTCTATCCCATGACCCTGGGATTATGACCTGAGCTGAATCAGGGGTTGGAGGCTCAACTGACTGAGCCACCCACGTGCCTTAAAAAGTCCCAACTTTAAATGAGAAAGCAATGTGAAAACTGTGGGTCCTCGAAAGGAGGGCTTTGAATAGCCTACCATAAGAAAAGTGGTAGGTTATTTTGTTTTTGTAATTTAAAAAGTTAGAGCTAACAAAAATGGAGCTTTAATAAAGGTTAATTAATAAAGGTTATTAATAAACCATTAATAAAGGTTGTAGGTTACACGATTCTAGTTTTGAATTCCCAATGCAGTTTTTCATTCTATGCGCTGTACTCTATAAGAACCAAGGAGCATTTGGTTCATTTTAGTCTCTATCCCTGCTGTCATGGAAAGAGCAGTGGATGCACATTTGAATATCTGGTTCCAGTTCTAGCTTGACCAGTTATTGGTTATATGACCCTGGGTACGTCACTGTGTCTCCCAGGACCATAGCTTTCTTGTATGTGAAACAGTAATGTTGATAATAACAAAAGCCACAGAGCTAGCAAGTACTTACTTTACTAAATAGTAAGTAAGAAGTAAGTATGAAAGTAGGATTAAACAGCTCTCTTCGACCTCAAGCCTGGACTCTTTACCACTGTGCTGTCCTCACTCAGATAGGTGGACTTGTTGATATTTGCAATTCTACAATTATGTGAGACCATGTGAGACCATCTCACACATCTACCCAAACTATTGAGCAAGATGATTTTTTGTCTTATTTTTTAACATTTCTAGGGATAACATTTGAAAAAAAACATATTAAAGAAGTCTTTGTATAGTTACCATTATGATAAAAATATTTCTTATTGTTTAAGGATAATTTTTTTACACGATTCTAGAGCATCTCTTTAAATATGCTTCCTTATAATTGTGATAATGTGCTACATGTGTGAAAATGGGCTATCTCATATCCTGTCTTTCCTAGGGTATATACTCTTAACATATCCTCTCTTGTTTTCACAAACCCATCTTTTCTCATACCTATGCTTCCTCATTTCCTCCCCACAATTTCCCCTCATTCCTCTTTTTTTTTTTTTTTTGAAAATTTTTAATGTTTAGTTTAGAGAGAGAGAAACAGAGTACAAACAGGGGAGGGGCAGAGAGAGAGGGAGACACAGAATCAGAAGCAGGCTCCAGGCTCTGAGCTGTCAGCATAGAGCCCGACACAGGGCTCAAATTCACGGACTGCAAGGTCATGACCTGAGCTGAAGTCAGGCACTCAACCCACTGAGCCACCCAGGTGCCCCTCCTCTCATTCCTCTTAATCTGTTCAGTCAAAACGTATACATTCATTTAGTTAGCACACATTTAAGAGCAACTCCATATCGGGCACTATCTTAGATGCTGGGAATATCACAATGAACAATTTCCTCGGAAATCTATAGTCTATTTATTAAGACAGACAAGAAACTGATAGTTATAATATTAAACATGATGATTTTATATGAGAGGTGCCATATAAATATCAAAATGAAGTGTTTCATTCACTGGAGAGTCAAGTTTGCTAGAGGAGGGGATTCTTGAGATGGGTCATGAGAGGGAAAGGGGAGGAAGGGCACTCAGAATAACAGGGACATCGTTTGTAAGCAAGAGAGGTTGGGAAGAATGTGGTTGGGGAATATGTAGTTGGGAAGGAGTACCTTGAAGAGCATGGGTCAGGAATGGCAAAAAATGAAACTGGAGAGGTAGTAAAAGGTCTGTGTATTAAGAAGGGAATTTAAACTTGACTCCTCAGACTTTGGAGAACAAGTGAAAGATTTAAAGCAGGGGAGTGACATCATTGGATAGCCAATTATTTTTCCAGTAATCTTCTTGAGAAAGTGCTAGGAAACCTCCAAGATGGTACACACATGAGATTTCCTTTTTTTATATTAATAACTATAACCAAAGCCAATTCCTGGCATCAGCAGGGAAATTTGATTCAGAGTATACTCTCTGAGTGGAAATAATTATTTCTCGCAGCTCATCACTTTCCCCCTAGCTTTCCTGTGATATAACTGACAGACAATATTGTGTAAGTTTAAGGTGAACAATGTGATGATTTGATATGCCCATATACTGCAAAATGATGACCATGATAAGGTTAGTTAACACCCATCACCTCACACAGTTACCATCCATGCGTGCGTGTGGTGAAAAATGTAAAGATCTATTCTCACAGCAACTTTGAAACATACAATAGTACAACAGCTTTTGTGTGGAAATACAATTTGCCGCCTGAACTAAACTTTTGAAAGTGAAATGGGGGCATTATTGATAATTATGCCAAGACATGGGTATAACTATTGACTCTCCCATGTAAACTGTGACATATGCTATGCTTATCATAGGCCTGTGCAAGAATGTGAAAAAAGCCCAAGGTTTTCTCTTTAGAGAAACACACACATGCACCATACATTTCACATGCCATCTGAGTGGTCTGTGAACCCAGTTCAGCTACTCTATGGAAATTTGGAGATCTACCCTCCTAGATTAAGAAAAAAGTCCCGGGGGCACCTGGGTGGCTCAGTGGGTTAAGTGTCTTACTTCGTTCGGATCAGGTCATGAGTTCAAGTCCCACATCGGACTCTGTGCTGTCAGCACAGGGCCTGCTTTGGATCCTCTGCACCTCTCTCTCTCAGCCCTTCCCTCACCCCTGCTCATTCTCTCTCTCTTTCTCTCTCTCTCAAATAAATAAACATTAGGAAAAAAAAAAAAAAAAGATGTTCTGGACAAAATTACCCCAAGTTCCTTCTTCAGTAAAATTTTATAAATCCATGGGTCTGATATGCTGATAATCGTATTAGCTCAGTTCTGGGAAATTCCCACTCTGAGTGTTCCACCGTGGGCTGCAAAACAGAACCTGCTGTTTCTTTACACTTAAGGGGCTTTATTCCTTTACGCTTAAGGTGCAGCCTCCTTCCATAGCCGCCCATGAAAACGACAGATTTGACCAGCCACCACAGGAGCCTTACTTCCAGTCACACAGCAGCTCTAAGCAGAGGTCAGCCGCTCCCAGCAGCTCTGCCTACTTACAGAATGAAGCTGGCTAAGGGCTCCATGGAGTCTCCTGACCGGTGCTTCCCGACTCCACCATTCCAGATTACCCTGCACCCCACGCCAGAGTCCTAGAATCCCCACACCAGAGTAGCTCACAGACATGGTAGCTGGGAATGGTTGTGTGCACAGGTGGAAACTGGTGCTCAGTCACAATACTGATAGAAATGCAAATGCAGATGTCTATGTTTCAATTGCATACAAAATCATGGACTTGATTTTCCATTTGAATAGAATAGGTAAGAAATACTGGCAGTTTGAGAGGTATTTAGGAAATGGAAATCAGGATGACAAAGGAAGGAGTAACTTTAAATTCACAAAGAGAAAAAAATAGAAAGGAGGCTATACCTGAATGAAATCCAATAAATAACGTGGAATAGAGATGGTTATGATTTGAAAAGGTTCGAGCCCACTCTTCTATTACCACGGCAACCATCACATTATGCAATTGCAAAACAACGACGAAAAAGCAACAATAATCGGAACACCAGAACTCCAAATGAGAAGGACACTTTGTAAACAGATGTGAATTTAATAAAGGAGAAAAACGGAAAGCTGCTTTGTTCAAGCTAACTTTTGCTGGTAAACAAAAGAAACTGTATTTAGAAAAATTAACATTCTCTCCTACATTTTCAGAAAATACAGAGAAAATGTACACATGCCATTCAAACTATATGTTAAGTCCTGCTGAATTCTTAGGGGGTTTTGTTGGTCCTTTCTCTCAAAGATGTGGGTGTTTCAAATACAGTGGTATTTAACATTTACTTAAAACTCTCAGTGTGAAGAGTATGTTATTAGGATACTTCTTTTCTCCAGAAGTTTGAATTTTAATTTACACAAGCAGACAGGTTGAACAACTTTTCCTTATTTTTTTTTCTTTTTTGTATTTGTAGGAGGCACTTCATCAAAGAGGTTGGTGTTCAGAGTTTAAGATAAATTATGCATGAGAACATTGGGAAATTTCATAAGGAATATGGTAAAAAGCTAATGGGATGTTAAAGGTAATGGTCATCACCTGGTTTTTACTGAAAGCTAAACAGGAACCAAATACGTGTATTTACATAAAATTTACATTGGGCTATGTAGAAAGCACAAAAGCACAGACTTTTTTTTTCAAGTTATTTTCCAAAAAGCTCTTTTTTTTCTCTTTTTCTTCTATCCTTGATCCTCAATTTCAATATGCATGTGCACGTACACACAACACACATATGTATACAATAGTAAGGAAGAGGTGATAGAGGGTAAACTAGTAACCTGAAAGATTTTAGTGCCCTTGGGCCTATTTGAAGAATGATTCTGTAATTTTATATCATTAGATCAGTGTCGAGGACTGCATGATGTCTTTTATCCTTTTAATCATAGCTTTAGTGATGCATTAGTCCACACACGTTGGCTTTGTCCACTGGGACTGCTGTAACAGACGTAGCATAGACTGGGTGGCTCATAAACAACAGAAGTTTATTTCTCACCGTTCTAGAGGCTGGAAGTGTAAGGTCAGGGTGCAGCATGGTTGAGTGCTGATGATACTCCTCTTCAGACTTGCAGACTGTTGACCTCTTCCTATGTCCTCCCATGGCAGAGAACGGAGAGGAAGCAAGCTCTCGTGACTCTTTTAAGATGACCTCATCTAATCCTAATTACTTCCCAAAGCTCCACCTGCTAATACTATCCCACTGGGGATTAGAGTTTCAACATACGAATTTTTTGTGGTGGGGTGGGGGCGGGACGCAAACATGCAGTCAATAACAGAAACATCCTTACTTCCATATCTGAGTTCTTAGCATCTGACTGCAGAGAGGACACCATAATGACAAGGCGATCTGTAGCCCTGATGACCAAGAGCCCATAGTCCCACACAATGGGACTATTGCATCAGGAATATCTGAAACCCAGGCAAGACACGGAGGATGAAGATAGTCCCCTCAGGAGAGCTGCTGCCTCTATGGCTGGATGAATAAAATCTGGCTGAGGTGGCAGACAGTTGCTGCAAAACAATCCTCAGTGCCCCCCTGCACCTGCTTCCTCTAGTTTGTGTCTGTGCTGCATGACACCCTTGGTTCCTGACCGAGTTTCTCTCCTAAACTTTGAGAAACTCTTGTCTTAGGCGCTCAGTTTGTCATGAGGACCATTACTATGAAAGCACCCCTTCAACTCCCTGGACCCACTCTTGTTCCGCAAAAAAGTTAGCACAGAAAACGCTCTGCCATCGGACAATCCTTTCTTTTCTGAAAAGTCTCTTGTCCCCTTGCAGTCAACCAAAGACCATCACACGTACCTGAAGACCAATTAGAAAATCTCCCGCTTCTGAAAATCACACCTTAATAGAATGCTTCCCGATCAGACATGCGCTTGGTATTTGCTGTTTTTACTTGATAATGCTTACTCTCCTTCTGACACCCTTGAACCCTTGCTGCGACAGAACACAAGGGCAGGATGTCCCCATGCTGCCAGCTTATGAGTAAACGGCCTTTGTTAATTCTGTCTCGGACTCCATTGTGCTTTTGACAACATCACTTCTGCTCTTGTCATTATGTCTGTTTTCATTTTAGGCCCGTGGAATGGCCCTCCGATGCCTCACCTTTGGCTTATATGCTGTCACTGTCCTGCTCTTCTGGGACTGGTATTGGTATGAGAGCCACCCAGGCTTGGGGTCACAACAGTAAATGCAGCCAAGAGGAATCAGGGCCCACATTAGCATGCCATAAAGGGGGCGGGTGTGGTAAGCTGTTTCTGCAATCCCCTCATTGCTGTTTTCATGATGATTCATTTCTATGCAAGAAAGGGTCTATATTTTCTATTTGTATGTATCTTCCAGGCCTGGTTTTCTGGTCTCCCTAATCCTGTGGTGTGTTTTGATTAAATCTCCTTTCCCCTTACATTAGCCTGAGTTGGGTTGTTTCGCTTGCCAAAAACCTCCTGACAGATAGTCTCTTTGAAATGAGAAGGAACCCAACATGGTTTTACCAGGAACGCTGCTTCCTGAAAGTGCTGACCTCACTCCCAGCGGGGATAGATGAGCATGGGATTTCAAGGAGGGTTGAAGCAGAGCACTGTGCAGTGTAGAACAGAAGCACAGAAGGGGCATCCAAGGACTTCAGAGACTTCCCTTAAGGCCTGTCCTGCTTCCAAGAAATGCAGTCATGGGAGCAGAATAATGTGGAGGAGTCTGAAAGCTCAGAATTGCATTAAGTGACTTTCCCATATGCGAGTTATTTGTCTATTGGAAATAAATCTATCTGAATGTTGTATTGATCTTTTTGCCAGGCTGGCAAAAGTCCCAGGGAGAGAATTTACCACTGAGGAAGGCTGGGGGTCATTGCCTTCATTATGATATCCGTTTTTAGAAGCTCCTTCGGAATCTTGAAAATGTTCAGATAAAACTAGTAATTTCTGGATCACCACAGCAGTGAGATACTCTAATCTGGCTTCAGGAATCAGAACTGTGGTTAATTAATGCCTTTCCTTCAGGCCGAGAACAAGAATGTTATAACACCTGAGGCCGTATTCAATTCCAGATTAGCATATATTATACTCAGTGATAACTGAAATTGCTCTGAAAATGTGTGGTGACAGCTTCAAACTGGATCCTGTTTATGAGTGCTTTGCAATTGGTGAGTTATTCAGAATGTAGGAAGAAAAGGCAACCGGAGATAAATGACCCCAGTTGTATTTTTCTGCATTTATTATCAGTATATCTTAATTACTTCTCTTGAAGTAGGTGTTTTTGATAACAATTGATTAAATATTCAATTTTTCTTTTCGTTTGCCTTTTGTAGAGGATCCTGATGTAAGGAGGGATGATGTTGCAGGAAATCATGCTGGAAAAGTTAGTATGAGTGAAATTACATGTCTGGTTTCCAAAGATGCATTTGGAGGCTTAGTCAGATGAGGGGTTTACATGTGATTTTTAGCTTGTTTGGATTTTGTTAGGAGCCTATTGGAAGACATGCTCACTAAACTGGTACCTTTACTTTCTGATCATAAGATACCTGAATTGTGATTTTACCTTTTCAATCAAATCTTCTTGTAGAAGCCATGGAAGTGAGAGATCTGGACAATTGGAAGGGCCAGGCATTCTCGGGAAATCACAGTGGTATCCTTTAGCACTATTTATTTCCGGTAAAGAGTTTTGAATACTTTATCAGTGCAGTGTAATGCATTAAACAGCGCAGGAATTAAGCATCTTATATTGTCAATTTTACATGAACCATGGATGACAAAGATTTTAGAGTAATGTATTTTTGGAGGATGGGCTATATAATATTTATCTCTGTATATCAGGCACCTGGCTAGCATACTCTCTGACCTATGTTGGCACCTAAGAAATAATTGAATAAATGAATAGGATAATGATCTTTGAGGATTTGTAGCATACATCAGGTATTTCACCCTTTTTTGTAGACTTTCTTTTCCTTCTGTTTTTTTTTTAAGTCATTTCATTCAGCTAAAGTGGTTTCAGGGAACACTTTGTATCAGGAACCTCATAGGTGGCTTTGAATCAAGCAAGAGTCCCTGCCTTCTGAGATTTCACACCACAATGACCATTGGGAGGGAATGTCTTTGACAATCTTATCAATTGTCTTTGAACAATCAGGTCTGTCATTGGTCAGTTTCCACTTGAGATGTTGGAAGGATGACAATAGCAGCTGGGGGAGGAGGGCAGTGGGAAGGGTCCTGATTGCTTGGATATCACCCAATCAGAGAGGTGATGCACTTGAATGTGAATACCTTTTGAAACAAAAGTACCCACATGAGGAATACAATGAAACGAGAAAAGAAAATTTTTGTGAACTAAATTGCATTAATTAACCAGGAAAGGGAGATGCTAGTTGACTCCAAAGCCTTGGTGAGCAGTCAATCTCTCCTTTTGTGAAGCCAGAGTGTATTTCTTTGATTACAATCTCTTAAAAAGTGAGCATCCTCCTTTTATAAAGACTTTATTAATCAATAATGGGGCATGTTACTAAAGACCTCTGTTAAATTAATTTTAATTAACTAATAAAGCTCAAGCAGAGCAGAGAGCAAAATCAGGTCTTTTTTCTTAAAAAAAATGACATCTGCATTACTGCTTATGTTGAACAGAACTCTTCTAATATAACTGTGACCATCTGAAAACTGCCTCTCAAGCATAACTTGTGGATTTGAAGTAGAATGCATCATTGCTTACTAAATGAAATAATGTAGTTTAGGATTGGTATATCCCTTTATTAATCTTTTTTGGGCCCCTTTTCTTGTTTAAAGGCTTATTTCCTTTTGGTTTCTTCTGATTTGTTTTTCCTACTTTTTCTTTGTCTTCAGTCTGCTGAGGTTTACTAGTCTGAAACCCACACTCATTATTTACCCTCCCTCTGCTCTATCCTCCAACATTGCTACTTCCTTACTTCCCGAGTCCCTAAAAGATCTATAATCTTCCACCTTCTTTGGGCTCAAAAGTCCTTTGGAGGCCTTTTAAAAAAATTCCTTATATCCAATCAGATTTCAAGAACTTCATATTATACATTCAAATTATTTTTGCCCCTGTTCTTTTCCATCTATATTCCTGGCGTCCTGTAACCTCATTTCCTCTTCCCTGAACTATTACAAGATGCTGACCTGGTCTCTCTGTTTCCAGTAGCTTCCCTCTTAGTTTCAATTTGCATATTAAAAGTGGATTCATCCTTATAAAGCGGAGCTGTGATCATGCAGCTTCCTGCCCTCAAATTTTCCATGATACTTCATCCTTATTGAAGCAAATACAAATTCTTAGATTAGCACACTGGTTTCCACATTCTGATCTTATCTCTATTAGCTTTATTTCTCCTGAAACACACCCTATGTTCCACCAAACTGGATTTCTTGTGACTATAGAATGACACTGTCCAATGCTGCAGCCCCCGGTCATTAGCAATGAGGAGCAAATATACAGACAATGGATAGACCATATATAAAAGTAGAACTCTAACCTATAATGTGCAGTAAATAGCCTAGAAAACCAACCCATGATCTACAGCAACCAACCCAAGAAGCCAGCCTGTTATCTGTAAGTGAAACTCAGACCACTCACTGTCTCTAGCAAGTCCATGGGTAGCCAGACAATAAGCTCTGTAACAGTCATCCCTAAATGGCCAGGACTTGACTCACACCTGACAGTTTCTCTGAGGTTTGTCCCCACTTCCAGCTTTGGACAAATCAGAGAAAGCCAAATATGCATCCTAACCAATCACACAAGCTGCCACACTTCTAATTAGCTTTCCTACAGCTTCTCTGTGCCAACAGCTTCCAATCAGGGCATACCTACTTCCCTTTTTTCAGTTGCAAAACTTCCCTTGTGCTCTGCCTGCCTTTGAATCTCTGCCAAAACAATCAATAGTGGTTGACTCCCTTGCTAGAGCAAACTCTGAGTAAATAAATAAACTTAGACTATTTTCATTTGGTTGGTCTTCACTTATTTCCAAAATGGCTATTTAAGCTTGAATTAATTAAACTTACAGAAACTTAAAAGTTCAGTCCTTCAGTTTCATTAGCCAGATTTCAAGTGCTCAGTGGCCTGATGTAGCTAGTGGCTACCATACTGGACAGTGTAGATATGGACCATTTCCATCACCTCAGAAACTTTTACTGGACAATTCTATATATGCCTTGGGTTTTCCCACTGCACGGTACTCCTGCTTGAATTGCCTCCCCTCCCGTTTACACCTGCTAAAGTCCTACCCGACTTCATAACCTTGCTGGCTACTTCCCTCAGGAAGCCTTCACTGGTTCCTCTATTTAGATATAATCCCTAATTTCCTAGATTATACCTTTCTTATGGTACTTACCACAGTCTCTCTTCTCGTTCCATGATCTCCTCCTTCCTGCTGTATTGTAGAAACTTTGATCTTGTACTTTCTACAGAGTAGCCCTGTAAGAACTTTTTTCTCTTTTCCCCTTCCTTCCTTCCTTCCTTCCTTCCTTCCTTCCTTCCTTCCTTCCTTCCTTTTCTTTCTTTCTTTCTTTCTTTCTTTCTTTCTTTCTTTCTTTCTTTCTTTCTCTCTCTCTCTCTCTCTCTCTCTCTCTCTCTCTCTCTGTCTTTCTATTTAAATGTGGCTTGGAGGAAAAAAAAAAAGATCAGATTGAATTACTCTCTTTAAGAAGCCATGGAATGACATATGGAATTGGATTTCGTGTTTTTCATTTGGGACATAGAATGTACAGTGTTGACATGGCTTTGTTCTTTTCCTCCTGACTCTGCGTCTGTAATCCTCTAGACAGCTTGAACACTAGGAGGCTGTTTATAAAGTTAGCTGGGGATCATCTCAGCATCTCCTAGTGCTATTTCTCAAAAGTTGTGTAGGCCTTCAAAAGTTTTTCATAGACCGGTGACTGAGGGCTGGTGGGAGGGGGGAACAACAGGGCTAAGATTCCCAAAACACTTATAGAATGGTTAACTTTTAATAGTGTCTTCAACACACCAGGCAGATTTATTTCTCTGTGCTCATATTTTCCCCTCGCCTGAAATATGACCCCAAGCTTTTCTACCCTTATGCCACCTCTGTTCCTGGTGAACTTCCTTCAAATGTCAAGGTAAATATCACATTGTCTATGAAGTCTTCTTGATCTCATCAAATCGAGTCAGTCTTTTCTCAGGCCTTTTATCAATATCTGCTTGTACATCTCTATTCTCACAGTGCAGTGGATGAACATAAGTACTAAGTCTTAAAGTAATGTTAGTAGGAGATATACACACTGCCAATGGGAAGAATTTAACCCACTATATTTCTTTTTCTGAAGGTTGTTGTTACTGTTATATATGGATACCTTAAGATAAGGAAACTTTAATGTTTCTCTCCCTTCACCACCTACCTAAATCCAAAGGTCATGAGCTCATCATTTCCTAGAGTGGAGCTAACAAACCCTTTCTTCACTTGTATACCAGCAGAAATTATGTCTAGGAGAAAATACTTACTATTTTGTGGGTGCCTAAGGTTGGGAAATCTGCCAGAAACAGAAACTGACCAGAGTCTTAGAACTTACTTACTTGTCAGAATGTATAGGATATCCTGGTCTAGTGAGCGAGACTATAATTCTAGGTCACTAGTTAGGGATGCAACTTTAAAAGTGATGACAACAGGAAGAAAGAGTGGGAGAAGAAAATGAACCATCCATGCAGGGCATCTTTGAATGGACTAGGCAGAGGAGCCATTTTGGGGGGGAGGGGAGGTCAACAGATAAATAAAGGGTCAAGAGAGTGAGGTGTCCAGTGACATAGTAATTGATCCCATCCATCACCATCACTCCCCTACTCTGTCAGGTTTGGAAAACATTTCCTGAACCTTTCAACAGAGAACTACCTAAACCTTTATTACTGTTTAGTTGTTTGGGGGGGGGTGGGGTAGGAAAGCATTTAGAATGGGTAGGCGTGCCCTGCTCTGATATTCATCAAACATTGGTCCACACTCTCACTCTTGGCAATTGGGTGTCAAGATACAAACAGCCAGCCAGAGAAATAACAAGAATGTTTTCCTTTATGTTACCAATCTTAGAGGGTGCTGACAAGGGGAAAGGATCTTCCCGTCAGAATGATTAGTACGGAGTTACAATAATTATTCGCTCATTTATTTAACAATATTTGGAATGGAATTTTGGAAAAATTGTTGGTTTGAACTAAACTGAGTAGCTTGAGAGCAGATGCTGTATCTTAGCTCTCTTCATGTTGTGAATGTGCCCACAGTGTCTGATAACCTGGCCGGTGCTTTAAAAGAAGTTAGAGTGAATTACTGAACCTGTTGATTTATGAGGCTCAATTATTGGGCTAGAAGCAAATGTACTAGCTATTCTATTGGGGGATAATTTGAGAATTATTTTTTCCAATTCATGGACTTTCTCTTTCAGGCAGGAGGAAGAAATGTGGATTTAACTTGAACAGCTAAGGCCAGAATCCCCTTGTGAAGACAAATTACAGAATTATGAGATCTCCGAGCTGGGAGAATCTTAAAACCCCCTTATTTCCATTCTTTTATTCTGTGGGTGAAGATACCAAGATTCAAATAGTTTCCACACAGCTGTATAATGTGAAAATATTCTTTTAGTCTTGCCAACTGCCAGGTTAATTTAGAGGTTTGGGCTTTATAGTTCAAGTTCCCATTTAATTTCTCAAAGTTCATGAACCCTTCCCACTTGGACACAGGTCTGGGTGTGGTGTTCATTGTTTCCCTCCTTTCATCCTGCTTCTTTCAACTCACTTCCAGGGAACTCAGTTCACTCCCACCTTTGCCTCCTCCTCTCCTGCAGACTCTGGAAGAAACCTGCATTCAGCCCGAGGACTCCTTTTAGTTTTTCCATCCACTCTTTACCACGACCCAGCTCTGAACCTCCCCCAACACACCGAGGACTCAGGGGGAGAGAGTGCCATTTATTCACGGAAACACATAGTTTCCCTCCCACCGCCCCCCCCATCTGAACATTTTCTTTCCTAATAGGAACAGATAAATAAAGGAGTTTTTAAAAACCACGGCAGTGTTTTAAAAATCCATTGTCCACTGATCCTCACATCAATCCAGGGTTGCTAGGGGTTATTCAAGGACCAAGTGTGAGAAGCTAACCTGCATTAGTTCGTGGAGTGAACTATGCAGGAGTGGAAACACATCAGAGCACATGCTGCTGTGCTTTCTCGTGCAATTCTTCTGGAGTCCGGGTCAGAACTATGACTTTTCCTGTTGCCTTGGCTGGAGAGAGGCCCAGTAATCTTGTGTCTTGGTTCAAAAGAATGAGCAAGATGAATTTATAGCTCTGTTTTCTGCTTTAAGTTCCTGAAAATCCAAGTAATGGTGACTTAAACAAGCTGGGGTTTATATTTCTCTTATAGTAGGAGTCTTGTAGGTGAGGGGTAACAGGGTCAGTTCTGTGGCTTGGTGATGTTGGAGAAGTGTCAGGAAAACAGGTCCTCTGCCGACCAAGGCCCCAGTGGTAGTGGCCAGGGCCTGCGAATTAATGGACAATCTGAAATTTTAATTCGGTTTCATTATAATGGACAGGAGAAAATTCTATTACACACACATGCAGGAGCATTCCAGAAAGACTAGCTCTCCAGGCAGCCAGGGGTAAAAAAAGTTTATATATCAGCACAATTGGCGGGGTGTTGGTGGTCAGAGCTTCAGTGGGAAAGTATGGGAGGTTCTGATAAAGCTTGTTATACATTTACACATTTTCTCATTCAGGTGCTGTGCTGATGGTCATTCTCCTTCCTGGCTGGGAGCTCCCTGGAGGGGGATTTATGGCGGCAGAATCCTCACATTTTCTAGGTGCTAAGGATTAGGCTTTGCCCTCAGTGGAGGCTGAATTTCAGAAAACTCTTTTGAAATGAGGGAAGTTTGGACAAGATTTCTTTCTCAGCTGCTGTTTGTTCAGGTGTTTTCATTCTGAAGTAGTCTTACTGCCCTTTTGGTGTGTTTTGTGAGTCCCTTTAGCATCTCTGTGTCTCGTGGTGGCAGGGGCCCACCATGCATTCCGAGTGGGAGGTGGGCAGTGTGGGGCAGAGCATTTCTCCCCTGGGCTGTCTTCTATGGTGAGGGGAATCTCCTCCCTCAACACAGTCATCAGAACCACCTCCCCCTCAGGGATCTTTATAATATTAAAGATTCTCAGGAGCTCGTGCAAATCTGATTCTGTGGGTCTGGGTGTGTGGTTGGGGATTTGGGGGAAAGGATCTGTGATCTGCACCTATAAAAACCTCCGGCAGGCCTGGAACCGCTTCAGGAGAGAAGCAGCACTGCTTCACTGAGTACTCTTTGCACACAGACGCCTGGTACTACGATTGCCTGATACTGGGGGCTCCCTGAGGTTTTGGACATTATGGAGTTTGTTACCTCTGACTCAAAACTGACTAGGTAGCCCTGATGCTTCGCCATTTTTCTCAAAGCTAGAATGTAATGTATGCACTTGTGTCAGCATGTGAGCTCTTAGTTGGTTGGTCCCATGGTTAGAAGTAAGGTTGTAAAATCACTTCTGTCTCCAACCAAGGCCATTATAATATCAAGATAATCATCTAGGAAGCGAAGGATACTTTGCATTCAGTTTGAGGTGATATTTTAATGTGACTGAGAGGGGCTCTTTGGGCAAACACCCATTTTATGGATTTTGAGAGGAAAAAAGGAGTGATCTAAGTGCTGGCACACACAAATGGGGGAAAATATTGAATAGACAACGCATGGCTGTGTTTGTAAGGATGCTCAGCAGAAACAGATTCTCATCCGGGACCCCAGAAAGTGGACGCACAGTTCTGAGTTCTGGAGGCCCTTGCTATGTGGTCGCCATGGCCTCTGAGTCTCAACTTTCTCATCTGTAAAATGGCAATCATACTCTTCTTTAAATGAAATAATGTACACCAATGTGCTGAATAAACCATGAAAAGACATCCTTCATGATTTCCAAATATGGGGATGGGCCAAAAAGAGGTCAAGCAAGTTATTCAGAGGGGTTTGTTCAGCCCCTGAGTGGGGGTCTTCAGTGTCATTCTCTCTGTCTTTCAACAGGAATCCTGCTAAACTGGCTTAGTCAGAATCTCCCATCCTGGATATCAGATCACCCTTAATATCTACTTGGGTTCCTCACCCTCACTATCCTCCACATACTATCTGAGCACCCTGGCCTACCTTTAGCACGTATCCCGTGAGGTCAGTTTAGCAAGAATTACCCCACCGTCTTAGTCGTTTTTTGTTCACTGACTCCCCACTTGCCTAGCTCCTTGGCTATAGTATTTCTACTTTTCCTTGCTGTATTCTGACTTGACCCCAATCGCTCTTTCCTACTGCAAAATCCATTCCAGCGATCCCTGCACCTATTGCAATGGTCCTGAATAAAGTTTGCCTTAACAGTCTTTAACAAGTGTCATGAATAATTTTTACTTTAATATATCCTATGCTTTTCTCAGAGATGCAGTGTTGTATCTTATTTCATGGGCCAATTTGTTACATGCATAGTGTTTCCCTCCACCATTCCTTGAAAAACATATGTATGTGTAGTGAAATAAACTTTTATAACTATTTCCAGCCAGGAAAATAATTCAGACTGTTTGTTCCCATGTTTGATATAGCCGGTAAAAGAACTAGCTGATAGAAATGTAAAGTAAGTCTATTCTTTGGACACTAAAAGTCTATAAGAAGGAACACAGAGATGTCTGCTCAAGTCTGCCTAGGGGGAAACATAGATCAAGATGGAGTGGTCGAATGTGAATTGCTTCGTCTAAAAATGACACAACCATTTTAGTATAATAGGGGCTGGCATCTTTGTTTTTTAAGCCTGGGTTTAGGAATATTTACAACCCAGTGGTTCTGGAGTCTTGAGGGATTTTACCTCCCTTCTATTCCACAGTTGTTGGTTTCTCTAACATCGATTTCTGTAGCTATCTTCAGCTTTACTCAGAACAGAGGTTTGACTGTGGTTTCACAAATTGGAGATGGAGAATGTGTTTTTAGTTTTTATTTACTTTCTGTTATCACGAGGCACTTCCAACAAGTCTCAACCTTGTGAAACAGCTGATCTCCCTGAGATCTACTGAGTATATTAACATCGGGAGAAGCAAGAGGGGTTAAAAATCTTTTGTTTGTTCATTTGTTTTCTTTTTTCTAAACTTCACTTTGTACATACGTGCCAGGAGGATCTGGAAATCCACAGCTCAGTGGAGAAAGCACAGGGTGGGGCAGCATCACCACTCAGAAACACTTCCCTGTCACCAACCATGTTATGTTCACAAATCCTCACGTTGAAAGAATCTCGAAGAGATAACTCTTGACATAAAATGGACTGAATTCTTCTAAGTGTAGGTGGAAATGAGTGAAGCCCACTAACTTTGGTTTTTAACTGTAATTTACCACGTTAAGTAAAATTACTTTCAAATTGCTATGTTTATTTATGGTTCCCAAATTAATCACATGGTTAAACCTATTCTACTTCTATAGTTGCTTTTGGCTCTAAAGATGAACGGATATTTGGAATTGAGAATTTCCCATTTTGTGCTTCCCTCCAAGCTGGAAATCCTAAGTACTTCAGGGAAGCTCTCCTAGTAAACATGAGATTCAGGGAAAAATCATGTTGGAAGCCCCTTCTCAATAAATTTTGGAACATGAAAGTTGAAGGATGTCTAGCTGTCAGGAGCAAGCCTCTTTCTTTATGTGGCTTGGTAGCTGCCTAAGAGATATTAAACCCAGAGAGCATGCCTTCAAAGCTATCACATCCTTCTGCTAAAATCACAGGGCTCTCAAGAATTTCTGTGTGTCTGTGGATTGCATAGGAGGCCAAATCAGCGTTACCCTTCCTGGTCTCCTAATTATAGGTTCAACAGGGAAAAGTGAATCTAATGAGGGATACCTTTCCTGGTACGGTTATTTTTAGAGGCATATTTAGGTGACAGAGATTCTATTCAAGTGTGTCCATTATATTTAAAGGTAACCTTAGGGAGGGCATATGTTTTAATTTTTTCTCTGTGGTAGAGCTGGCTTCTCACTGGTGCAGTCAAGCTTTCTCACCTGGCTCCCTTGTGATCAGCAAAATGCCAAGAGACAGAGTGACACTTGGCAGGCTCTGATAGCAGATCCAGTCCATGACCTTTGCCTCATTAGCAGCCTGACCCAACCAATCAGAAAAGCCTGCCTTTGATTCTGGTAGCACAGATGTGGCTGTGACAGGGACAGCAATGGCCTCTTTGGTGTGGCTGCAAGATGAAGCTGTGGTTCTGTTTGAAATGCTTCATCAATGCAGACATACCAACTTAGGACGTCTTTCACTGTCTGTCTTTCTGCCTCTCTGTATCTTGTTCTCTCTTTAATTAAAATGACAAAACGTTCAAGTTGCCCGCTGATCTAAGGTAAACGCAAGCAACTTTGCGACCTTTATTTCCCTTTTCTCAGAAATGCATTAAATGCTCACAAATGTGCATTGAAATCCAGTATCTAGATCTTTAGAATTTTTTATTAAAAATGTTTTAACTGTTTGTTTGAAATACTTACAGACTTACGAGAAAAGTAGCAAATTAGTATTAAAAAATCCAATATGCCCTTCACCCAGCTCCCCAAATATTAACATCCATCTTACATAATCTTAGTATAATGATCAAAACCAGGAAATTAACATAGGATACTATATAACTCATCTACAGGTCTTATTAAAAATTTTCCAATTTGCCCACAAATATCTTTTTTCTGATCTAGAATACAATCTAGAGTCATGTATTGTATTTAGTTGTCCTGACTTCTGAGTCTCCTCCAATCTGGGTCAATTTCTCAGTTTTTCTTTGTCTTTCATGACTTTAACACTTTTGACGAATACCAGTCAGTTATTTTGTAAAATCTCCCTCAATTTGAGATTGTCTGTGTTTTCTTCATATCCAAATCAGATTATGAATTTTTGGCAAGGATATCACAATCATGATACTGTGTCCCTTTCAGTGCATCATACTGGGGGAATGTTGCAGTGTGTCACTTTTGGTGATGTTGGTTTTGATCACTTGGGTAAGGTGTTGTCTGACACTGTAAGTAGACTGTTATCCCCTTTGAACTTGAAAAGTATGTTATGGAGAGATACTTCCAGATTATACAAACATACTATTTCTCATCATATCTACTTATATCTGTGAATTTTTTCATAGTTGCTTAGTGGCAGTTCTCTTTTATTTTAATATAGTCAAAAATTCAATTTAAAAAATCTCCATTATGTCTTTATGAATAAAGAGTTAGTAAATTATAAAATGAAATGTCAAGTAATAGTAGTAAATTCAAGGGGATCGCAAGGTACAGCTTCCATTTACAAAATAAATAAGTTATAGGCATGTAATGCACAGCACAGTGACTGCAGTAAATATGTACATTTGAAAGTTGCTGAAAGGGTAGTCTTAAAAATTCTCATCACAAGAAAAAAATGTAACTGTATGATGACAGATGTTAACCAGACCTTTGGTGGTGATCATTGTGATATATACACAAATATCAAATCATTGTACTGTACATCTGAAACCAATACAATATTAGATGTCAATTATACTTCAATTAAGAATAAATAGTAGTAATGCTATTTGTTGAGGATGCTTTTATTTTAGAAAAGAAATATGACTATGTTTTTGGATTTTTGCAACTAAAACTATTAGCAGATGAATGAAATCAAAGAACTAAATAAATGAAGAGATATTCCATGTTCATGGATAGGAAGACTCAGTATTGTCAAGACATTAGTCCTTTCCAATTTGTTCTAAAGAATCAATGTTATCCCAGTCAAAATACCAGTGAGTTACTTTGTAAATAGGCATACATAGAATGGGAAGAGACCCACAATATCCAATACGACGTTGAAGGAGAAGAACAAAGTTGGGGGACTGATGCTACTCAACTTCAAGACCTACTGTAAAGCTACGGTAATTAAGATAGTGTGATATTGGAGAAGAATTGACAAATAAATCAGTGGAACAAAATAGAGAGCCCGGACATAGAACCACATAAATGCAGATAAGTGACCTTTGACAAACAAGCAATGGCAATACAAGGAACAAAGATAGACTTTTCAACAAATGGTGCTGGAGCAACTGGATATCGAATGCAAAAAAATGAATGTAGACATTGACATTACATCCTTCACAAAAATTTACTCAAAATGGATCACGGAACTAAATATAAAATAAGAAACTACAAAACTGTTAGACACTATAAAACTGTTAGAACATAGGAAAAAACTTAGATGACCTTGACTATGAAGATGACTTTTAGATATAACACCAAAGGCACAATCCATCAAAGAAATACTTGATGAACTGAACTTTGTTAAAATTAAAAATTGCTCCGCAAAAGACAAGGCCAAGAGAATAACGACACAAGCCACAAACTGAGAGAAGATATTTTCAAAAGACACATCTGATATGTGTCCAAATATATAAGGAACTCTTAAAATTCACCAATAAGAAAACAAAGAACCCAATTAAAAAATGGGCCAAAGACCTAGGCAGACACCTCTGAAGTAATACAGATGACAAATAAGCATATAAAAAGATACTCTACATCATATATTATCAAGGAATTTTAAATTAAACAACAATGAGATACCACTATACACCTATTAGAATGGCCCAAATCCAGAAAACTAAAAACACCAAATCCTGCCCAGAATGTGGAGCAACAGGAACTCTCATTCATTGCTAGGGGATTGCAAAATGGTACAGCCACTTTGAAAGAGAGTCTGGCAGTTTCTTAGAAAACTAAACATTTTTCCCATGTGATCCAGCAATCATGCTCCTTGGTATTGACCCAAAGACTCAAAAAGTTACGTCCACATAAAAAAACACCAGCACACAAGTGTTTATAGCAGGTTTATTCATAATTACTAAAACTTGGAAGCAACCAAGATGTCCTTCAGTAGGTGAATGGATAAGTAAACTGTGGTATATCCAGACAATGCCAAAAAAGAAATGAGCTATCAAGCCATGAGAAGACAGGGAGGAAACACATGTATATAACTAAGTGAAAGAAGTCAATTTGAAAAGGCTACATACTGTATAACTCCAACTATATGCCATTCTGAAAAAGGCCAAACTATGGAGACAGTAAAATAATTAAGGGTTTCTAGGTGTTAGGAGATGAAGAGGGATGAAAAGTCAGACCACAGTCTTCTAGGGAGTGAAAATACTCCGCATGATACAATAATGATGAATATATATCATTTACATTTGTCTAAACCCACAGAATATACAACACCAAGAATGAACCATAATGTAAACTATGGACTTTGGGTGATTATGGTGTGTCAGTTTATGTGCATCAATTATAACAAATGAACCACTATATAGGAGGACGTTGAAAATGGGGGAAGTTGTGCCTGTGTGGAGGCAGGAAGTATATGGGCCATCTCTGTACCTTCTTCCCTTCAATTTTGCTGTGAACTTACAACTGTTCTAAAATAAATAAAGTTTCGGTGAAAAAAAAAGTGTTAGTAGAACCATGTAATATTATTTAAAAGATATATAAAGAAATAAGAATACAAGGGTGAAAATAAAGGGCTTTGAGGTCTAACTCCCATTTTATCATTGTTAGTATTGGTATTTTTTTTTTTTTACCAACATCAATGGTTTGGCACTTTGTTAGACTCTTGGGTTAAAGAAGAATCCAACATACAATACATGAACCAGGATACTATTTCAAACATTCACTGAATAAAGTAAGTGTACTTATTCTAAATGTCTAGGTCCAACCTCTTTTCTGCCTTCTTTCATAACACTTGTTGAACCTTACTGTATGTCAGGCACAGATATTTAAAAAGTAAATTAAACATAATGCTCTTTTAATAGGATGGCATATATTTAGACTGGGTGCTGGGAGTGTTGGTTGGCTGGGTTTGGTCTAAGACCCATTTGTCCTGAAACCACAAAATCAAAATCAAAGCACAGTGTCATAAGTGTTATCAAGGATTGAGGAGAAATCAGTATGAAGATTGAAATTTGACAGAATCAATGCTTGATGAAGGGGGTTCAAATTCATCTATCTTGCCGTTCTGGTTCTTGCTGCTGTGTGGTTCAGACTAAGAGCTAACAGTTACTGGTTTCTGCACAGAAAAAAAAAATCAAATGCACTGAACATGAATGTGATTGAGTGGGAGTCCTTTGAGAGACACTGAAATATCTGGGAACTGGTGTCTAGGGAAGAAGCCAGAAGATGACCCTCTTTGAAGTCTGACCATGATTGGAGGCTTGCTCTTCTCTACTTAATCCTGAATCGTTTGGGAAAGGGCAACCTTGAATATGTTTTATGCCTTTAAAAAGGTCAATGAAAGGGTCTCCTAACCCTATAAACTTTGTGACATTATTAAAGCATTCCAACTTTTAACCAGTAAATGATGGGTCTTTTTACCATTTGTGATTTAAATAATTCCTCCAAATCCCCCATTTCCCAGAACTTCTAAAGACAATTTCAGGCATCTCTTCGTGCATTTTCAGAGCATCATTAAATTTTTTTTATTGTGGTAAAATATATAAGCGTATCACTTTTACAGTGACTAAAGAGGTCAATTCATCCCATAAAATGAAGAATAATGAAAACACTGAAATAATACTTTCATCAGAGAGATGTGCAGTAACATTTCTAACAGGGAACTCTTCATGGAGGAAAAGATTATAGAAACAGGAAAAAAATAAGTAAGGATATGTGTGAAAAATGGAATGGAATAATAACTATTTGTTTTGAAAATAGAGATTCTATACTATTTCCTGGATTTTTTCTGACTACATAAGAAAATAGAAAAAAGAAATATACCATTCATTTTATTCTACCGAGGTACATATCTGTCAGGCCATTTATGGGGATAATAATGCATATTCTCAGCCATTTCAGCTCCCTCTGCTTTTTTATTCTGATTTGGTCATCCCCTTCATCTGTTTTTATTAGAAGGCTGAATAGACCTGGATTGGAGATCAATAAGAATAATGATGGCCGGTTCAATGACTCACATAGATATCACTGCCAAGGCTTTAGAAAAAAGCTCTGACTTCCTGTGAATCCCATTATCCCTGGCTCCCAGCATCCCCTTTGAGAAGCAGGTGCTGCTTCATAAGGCTGCCCAGGGCACCCCACTTACTGCTGAGCAGGTTAGCAGTTGCTGGATGGGGAAAAGCAGCTCTTTCCCCCTAGCATTTCACCATGCTATGTGCTTAGTATCCCATATAAGAGACAGCAAACACGCCAATCATCAGACATTGTGAGTTTAGTTCCTTCCAAGTCTGGGTAGATAATCATATTGTTAGTTATTGGAAATCTGATACTTCTTATAAGTGTTTATTAATAGCAGGGCAGTTTTGCTTGCTCAAAAACAGTAAAAAGCTTTTTGTACCATGTTTCAGTTTGTTTAATACAAACCAACATTTATAGGAAAGTTAGATGTAATTCAACTCCATTAGTAAAATGACATGCTATTTACAAATAAAATACTCAAATCAGCTGAGGTCTAAAGCATTCTCCCCATTCCTTCTCATCCTTTCCTCCTTGTAATGTCTTTTTTGAATGCGATTCAAAAAATATGACTAATTGGTCTGATTCTAACAATGCTAGATCTTTCCATCTTGTTTCCTTAAGAAACATTTGGCTGTACTTTTCAAATTTAATCTGAGGCTGCAGTAAAAATGATTATCGGTTACCAAGTAGGATTCTACAAAGTAAATGTTAGCATTAGCTCATGGTCAGTGGCAACAGTAGAAAGAAAGAGCCCAGGTAGAAATGTTAATGTGCTCACCCGATCATAAACAACCAGAAGAGCCCCCACCTCTACCCTATATATTTTTGTCTGTGAGCCAAGGAAGTGGGTATGGCTAAACAGAGTTGATGCCCCTGAGTGAAGAGAGGGGCAAAGTAGAGAGAAGGTACTTTTTTTGGTGGTAGGAATGAGCTTTCCACAGGCCAAGCGAGAATAGTTTCTGTGCCCCATGGGTGTTACCACTGCTTTCAGAGATGCTCACAGCAATGGGTGCAGAGGCTGGTCTTTCAAGGGCAGCAGCCCAACATCCCTAAGCAGCCACAGGAGGGGAGGTGTGGCGGGTGGCTCTTCTGGCTACCGCAGACTATGACCTTGACTTCCTGCTGGTGCCGGCATCAGTGGCATCCACATTGTTTTAACACATACCAGTCCTTCCCCTGTTCTAGAAGTGGATTTGAGTGCTTTTATTTTGGGAAGTTTATTTACCAGCCAGATATGGTGACAGTTTCTAATTTAATCTAGAGATTGTAGTGGATAAGAAGCCCAGAAAGACAAGGTAAGCTTTTAAGGTATTCTATGCAGAAAATGTAGTGAGTGAGGGAAAGAGTGCATGATTGCAAAGTGTGGCCCCATTGGAGGCGTTTTTGGGGTGGAACTATTCTGAAATTTTAAAATAAAAGTGCAAAGTGAAAAAAGAATGCAGAAATTGCATACACTGTAATTGTGACTCCAGAAAATAAACAAATTTGTGCATATTACTGTGACTAGGAAGAAACACAATAGAATGTTTAAAATGCCATTTCTACGTGAGGGAATATGGATGAATTTGTCTTCCTTTTGCTCTTTCTTATTTCCAACACTTTCTATAATAAGCATGAATATCTTTCCATAATGAAACATAATGAATAAACTAAGACACGTACACATACATGCACACATGCTGAAAATATATTTTAAAGAGGATTTTAAACTATACTAACTGCTGAATTTATGTGGAGCCTGAAATTCCCACTGTAATCCCATTTTTGATTGAAAGCATTGTCTTCAGGAGGTTCTCATTTTAAAATATGAATTACTATCTAGTAGAGGGCAATATTAATCCATTAACACCTCAGAATGAAAAATGTATTTGATTCTCTAGCCGGGTGACTGCAGAGAGCATGAACGTAATGGGGAACACAGGCAAGGTTTGATGAAGAAAGGCCCAGGTCTTGGAAATTCTGGGCCTGTGGAGGGCACCAGCTCCTGAGGTAAATGTCTGAGAGGAAGTGGCACTGAAGGCTTTTTTTTTTTTAAATATATATAACTTATTGTCAGATTGGCTTCCATACAACACCCAGTGCTCATCCCAACAAGTGCCCTCCTCAATGCCCATCACCCCCTTTCTCGTCTCCCCCACTCTCCATCAACCACCAGAGACATCACTACAAGCATGAAACCTGAAGGAATTTTCAAGGTAGGGCTAGCTGGCCTGGCCCATGGGGAGGGCTAAGGAGAACAAGGTAAGGGGAATGAGCAAAAACAAATTTGTCTTACTTTTTGCCCATGCCTCATGCTTCAGCCAACATGTTTGTTCATAAATCTTTGTGCAGGTATCTGTTTCTTCAGGAAAAATCTCCAGCAGTGAAAATACCATATCAAAGGATGTGGATAATCTAAGACTTTTGATCCCCTATTTCAAGCCCATTCTAGATGAAAAGCACTATTTACTATGTGCCAGATTGGGAGCACTTTGTCCTAAAGAATTTCCATGAGACCTCACACAAAAAGGAAAAGCCAGGCTTGCTGCCTAGGACCTCTTGGCTGACTTTTCTGAAAGGAGCCAGTTAAATTCTCTTTTGGTGAATGTTAGGACTTTCGGGGGCGGGGGGGTGGGGTTGGGTGGGGGGCTTCAACAGTTGTACTGGAAGCGATTTTGAAGTCGCTTATTCTGCCGAGCAGCTGAAGCCACCTCAATGTGAAAGCGAACCATGCCATCACCGGGGCTCAAGGGATCAGCTCTGGTTCTCAGCGTGTAAGCTCTAGCAGACCTCTTTGTTTACAGCAGTCAAATACGACTGTCTACCAGGGATCAAATTAACTGCAAATAAGCTCTGGAAGGCTGACAGCTTTAATTGTCATTTAACAGACCCATTTCCTAAACTCCCTAATATCTTGTGTTGGTTGTGATTGTCGAGGGTCCCGTGAGTAAATCTAATTTAAATTGATGCTTAATTTGGCCAGCATAAAAGAACGACTGGGTGGCAATTGTGGAACAAAACTAAGTAAAATTTCCTTTCATCTGTTGGTAGTTAAAGCATTTGAACTTTAATACTTAAAGTATAGCCCATCTGGAATCCTTAAATGAAAAGCTTTAATTCTCAGAGAAAGGATTTGAGGGTCTCTTTGTCTTCCACTGAAGGTTTTAAAAGGCAGTCAGCAATTAATAAATGAGATCATCGGCAAAATAAAATTCTTTTTAAACCAGATTTTAATAGGCTCATATCTCAACCTTGGCTTAGTAATGTTTAGGACGAAAGGCTGCTGGTTATTTGTATGACCTCTGGGAGACCTATGATGATTAGTGTGGGGGGGGGGGAAGAAATTATAATCCTTCAGCCATTCATGCTCGGAAGATTACTTTCAATAGGCACATAAATTATCCATGTCTTGCTTTCCTTTGGGGGAATATTTGGAGGCGTTTACAATAACCAGAAAGTATATAATGGATCAATAGTTGCCACAATAGTCTTTTGTGGTGGCTGTTCCTTTTTACCGCTCATTCTCTATTAGGGTCATCCTTGTCAGTTAAAAAAATTATCCGATGTATGTTCTTCACATAAGGTATTTCTCTGCTTCTTTCCGAGCTATCTTCTGTAACAGATGCCAGGCACACTTTATACCGTGTGAGCTTCTCATTAAACCTTCACATGAGATTGGGTCCTGCCACATAAATTAGTGGAGCTTCTCTGACACCCACTTAAGGATTATGTCCTTTTTATTGCCAGCAATCCAAAAGCAGGTTCATTACAAATATGAGTCAGACAGGAGGCACTATAGGATACTCCCATCAATAGCCTTTAGGTTATTTCCCCAATCTTTGAGAAGAGGAAGAACTTGGGCTATACCCGAAGGTGAGAAATGGAGTCTCTGAACCCCTAACACAGTTTGCAACCCCAAATTCTTAGATACAATAGTTACATTGAAAAAGCCACTGTCAGGTGGAAAAGTCTCTTGAAGATTGATGCAGTGGAAGAGTCTCCAAAACCTGGGGTTAATAAGCCATCCTGGGTTATAAGACAAGGATGATATGGTAGGAAAAATGAAAGTAGATAGGTGGTATCTAATATGAAAGATAAAATGAGCTTCTAGATGATAGCTCAGATTTGTGCTAAATGCTTGATTTTTTTTTCTAGTTCTGTATGGACTTTACTATAAGCTCTTTCACAAAGTGGCAATTGTGATTTAAATATAAAACCAACAGAATTTGCTCTGATGAAATTTCTTGCCCTCATATTTTCTGACTGAATAAGAGGCTAATGTATAAAAGAACACATTTCATTTTTTCTTATGTAAATAGAAGATGTAGGAAATAATAAAGTGAATCTGAAATAATTAAAACATTTTTTAAACTTCTGAACGACCCCCTTGATATATCCCTATGGTTAAGAAATATATCCTAGTTTCTTTTTCTGAGATTCAAAAACAAGGCCATGAGCTGGAGCTATTTGCTCATTTGAAGTAAATTGCCTTGACAGTGCATAAGAGAGAGAGGAACACTGAGATAATTGGGTTCAAAACAAGTGTTTGCAGCATGGAGACAGGAAGCTTTTTGCACAGATTAAAAGATGTGTAAATGAATGATTGGGTTAAAGGTTGTATCCCAGAAAAGATACAAGGAGGGATCATAATTCAGTAAAGCATAAAAGAGGAAAAAATATTTGAAGATGCATTTGGTGAACACAACTACCTACTGTGTGAAAGCTAAGCACTGGGGGGTGATTCAGGCACATGCTGCAGCAGTCACCATTGTGGGTGCCCTGCCTAGGTCCCCTTAGCTTCTCAGAAGGTCACCTGCAGCTTTGGTGGGCAGTTCCCAACCACACTGAGGACTTTCTCCCTCAAACACCTGGGTCTTTTCGCCAGAGCATGATCTCTGGCTACAGTAGTATATTCTGTCTGTGCACCTGGCAGGCCAGAAGCTCTGGGGAGCTAAGAAAATCTCGGACATAAACCTCAAGCAATTGGGGGATGTGAGTTAATGGAGAGCTTCTTGGTAGGACAATTCTGGGGTGTGAAATGCACTATTTCAGAAGGTCCCCCACTGGAGTGAGGCTCAATGGCCCACAATGGTAACATGCTTACTTGAAGTCTCTTCATTTGCTTTTTTCTTTTCCTTGACTCGCTACCCCAGTGCTATACTCTGCTTCTTTGGATCTTCCCAAGGAAACTACCTGTATCTGAATTTTTTCTCAAGCTCTGCATTCGGGAGAATCCAGACTAAGATATGCCGAATACATGTTTGGTGAAGAAGAATAGGGGGACATTTTTATTTAAAAATATTGGTTTCTTTGGGCACCTGAGAGGCTCAGTCAGTAAGCTCAGGTCATGATCTCCCTATGTGTGAGTTCAAGCCCTGTGTTGGGCTCTGTGCTGACAGCTCAGAGCCTGGAGCCTGCTTTGGATTCTGTGTCTCCCTCTCTCTCTGCCTCTCCCCCACTTGTGCGTGTGCTCGCTCTCTCTCTCTCTCTCTCTCTCTCTCTCAAATAACTAAACATTAAAAAATATATTGGGTTTTTTTGAAATGCATAGAATTATTGAATCATATTGTACACCTGAAACTAATATGTTATTAGTTATTTGTACTGTGTTGTCCTTGAATGAAAAATTGATTTTTTAAATTTGCATTTAGAACATTGTTTAGTGGGAATTGAGGATATTTGGATGGAAGGGAGTGTGGGAAAGTTACAAAGAGGAACTTTTGAGGGAAGTAGCAAGATTGACTCCCAGGCTCGTGGTGATGCGTAATTGATGTGTAATTCAGTAGGAGGTTGCAGTGGGATGTGGCTCTTTGCTTCGGGGCTGGCCACAAAGCTGCAACGATTGACAACGGAAATAGGAAGAAAAAATTTGGGGGTAAAACCCCACAGGAGTAAATGTGTTTAGCATGTGAAGCCCTTGGAATTCCAGGTCTTTCCCTTCAGTCTGTCGTATCACTGGATGCTTCCACATATGAGCATATTCACATGCACATCCACAGCTGCATGTTTCCTTCTCTTCAAAAAAAGACCAAGGTAGGGAAATGAAGGCAAAGAAATCCTAATGTTCTCAGGGCTAAATGACCCCAGAGTGTGTAATGTGTGCGAGTTTTCTGTTTGCTTCAAACATCTGAAAAAACAAACAAACAAAAAATGCCTTCCTACAGAGTAACACCTGCTATATAGTTCCAGTTGACAAGGCTACATTAGAACTGTTTATTCTTATAAGCATCTTAATTTAGTTGGATCTCTTGGCATTCAATGTTATCCATTAACCTAGGCCATTTTTGAAGCTGATGATAGAGTCCTGCTTCCTATATCATATTTTAAAACCCTTTCCCCATTCAGGCTTTTTATAAATTTATACTTCTACTTCGGATTAATAAGGGGTTACCTCTCTGGAGTTTATAAGCCACAGGGTCTAGGTCTGCTCTCAAGGTTCTGAGTTGAGTTACGAGATGACAGAATGACAACAGTAAAATGGAAGTGATTTTCCCAACCACCCTCTCTCACCATCTGATGTGTGGAATTTTTTCCAGCTTTCACAGCTGAGGCATTGCTAATTGTTGAATTTGCATTAAGATTGTAAGCTCTGGCAAGCCTGAAATTCATTTTGGCTCATTTCCTCTGCCTCATTCCACAAATAGTATCTCCAGCCCCAAATGCTGAGGCCAAGGGAGAAAGATCCTGAGTAGCGTAAGGCAAAACTTTCGTCTTTTTCTCATTGTAGAAAGATGCTTTTGATAGCAGTAAAAAAGAATTCTAAAAATTAGAACATGTTCCCTTAGCAGTACCTTTTATGTGTCACTATAGACCGAAGTCCTTCATATCCTGTGGAGGAGGGACTGAGTTTTTCCATATCAGGGCATTTTGGGCAGAGAAAGGATTAGTTCTTTTTGGGAAGTTTTGATAATTTCTTTCCAGCTTGTTTCAGTTCTAGCAACACCTCAGAGATGGTGGCTATGTGGGAGGTCGATCTATGTTTAAATCAACACTGATTCAACAATATATTGCAGCCTTTCTTCAGAATTCATCATGTGGTGACAGCAAAAACAATTTCAAGGATAAATGAACATTTTTTGAGGATGGGGATTTTTTTGATGCTAAAAATACTACACTAAATGATGGTGCTTCTCTGAGTTATAAAGAGCTAATGTGGACAGGTTTGAATGGCATGAGGTGTTTCCTCCTATGATTTCAGTTGATTTTACTAAAAAGAGGGTCAGATGTCACAGGGAGGAGTCATACTGCAACCCCACACCCACTTCGTCTTACCAAACACGTGTAGTTGCTTTCCTAACAGCAAATAGTATAAGTAACAGGTTTCTATCTTAAAATTAGCTTTTAAGAGCATTCATTGATATTCAGTTTTGATAAACACATCCCACCTCAACTACCTACATGGATCATGGTATAAAATTTGATCTTTTCTCCTTTGCATGTTTCCTAGCCGATGAAGCATTATTATTTTATTTTCTTAATGAATGAAGTGCCTTTAGATATCAAACTGGCAAATAATCCTATTTAATAGCCAAGATAAGAACAAAGGAAAAGATAAAAACAAGACATACCATGCCCTCCTCCAAATGAGAAACTCAATAAAATACGGTTGGTTAAATGGATTCTGGGAGGAGAGAAATTTGAGACAAATAAATCACTGATTTATTACATGTTTTGAATTTTGAATTGCTTTGGGATGATACGGATGTAAATGTTAACAACTGGGGCAGCTCAGTGCTTAAAATATTTGTATATAAACAGGAAGAGAAATGATCCTACTAGGGTTATTTCTTGATGAAGAGAGCAGAAAATGACACTAAGACCTTGTGATCAGCTTTTGCGGATGCTTCAATTTATAGTATAATGTCTATATTGAAGGAAAAGGACTGAATTTATAGACTGAACTTTAAGAATTCAGAATTGGAGAGCGGAGGTGGGGAATAACCAAGGATGATGTCACAGGTTTTTCGTTGTTTTATAATGAATCACCCCACAACTTAGTGACTTAAACAACAATCATTTTATCATCTCTCATAACTTTTGTGAGTTGGAAGTTCAGGAAGGACTCAGTTGGGTGTTGCTGGCTTGGGATGTCTCACATGACTGCAGCCAGACAGTGGTTGGAGCTGAAACTTATGGAAATGGGGCTGGGGCTGCTCAGCCATGACAACTCTCATGACAGTTTCAGTGCTCCTCCATAGGATCTTTTCACATGGGCTGGTTTGGGCTCTGGTACACATACCAGTTTCAGAGCAGTTGGGCAGCTTACATGGTGGCTCAGGGGTGGAAGGCCGGTGTTCTAGTGATCAAGCTAGGAGTGTCAACGTTTGTGACTTACACTCAGAAATCACTGTCATTTCTAGCACATTCTACCGGTGACTGGGCAGTCACAAACCTGCCCAGATTTAAAGGACAAAGAAACTGAATCTATTTCTTGAAGGAGTATAAAATTTCTAGAAAAACTTAAGAACAGGAGATACTCCTATATCTACTTTATGGAAGTAAAGTCTGGCACAGTTGGTGGCCAGGTAAAAGCAAAAAAAAAAAAAAAAAAATAGCGGTATGCTCTTTGCTCTTTGTGTGACACATCCTCTCTACACGGTCAGGACACCCTCCCTGCTTGACCTCTTCTGCCCCTATCCCTTTTGATCCCAACCTGCTTTGAGTTGTTTGCATTTTCCGAGCTATGAATTTGTGGATCCAAGCCTGGAAGTGGTGGCTCCTGGCTCTCCCTGGATTTGTGTCTGTCCTACACTGGGTATCAGCTCCCTGCGTGGGTTCTGCTTCAGCCATCTTTTCTCGGGGTGTTTTGTATGAGCACTTGCTGTCTTAGCCATTGTCGCCAAAGGATCTCATCCATTTTCCCACACTGCTGGGCCGGTTCCTATACTAGCTGCATCTTTGAGGAGCTGGTGATGACAAAGCCGAAAAAAAGATCAAAGTTGAATTTGTGCATAAAAAGTTAGGGCAGTAAGAATCTTAGAGATCATGCATTCCAGCGTGCATTTGACAAGTGAAGGAATTGAAGTCCAGAGAGACCTACTGATTTTTTCACTAACACTGGTCCCAGGAATTTGAATTAAGGTCTCCTGGCTTCTGTGAGGGCACACATAGAAGATTTTACATGTGCTGAACACAGTCATTAGCAACACACATTTCATTTTGTTTTGTTTGTTTTTAGCAGTAACTGTCAATAAGCATTCAGATACCTTTGTTTACATTTTTTTTAACCTTCCAAAGAAATAGCACTCTCGTATTTAAAATACAAGAACCACTTAGGGACTTTGGAATGCTGGGAGTAGATGTTTTCATCTTGGCCTGACTCTGCAAGGGACTCAGGAACACTTGCACACCTTGTAGTCCCTCATCCTTAGATTCTTCTGTCTGCCCTCAAATTTACCTGGTACCTGAGGTTTGACAGAGATCAGTTGGGATCAACAATGGTGTTGACTTCTCATCCTGCTTCCTCTGATAAACTTGCTTCTGAGCTGCAGCCAAAATTTAGAACAGAAAGTCAAGCTTGGGTCAAATGATTCTTTACTGCATGCCCAATGTCAAGGTCTCTAGTGGAGAAAGGTTGTGGGTAAAGAGTAAGCTGCTGGAGAATTCTAGAAGAAACTCCTTCTCTCCTCCTCCCAGGGTCTTCAAAGTAGAAATGTATAAAGGATGGCCAAATGGTTCCTTGGATAACATGTAATTTTCCATCCTCAGGAGATTCAATGAGATACTATATTATATTTAAATTTCAGACAGTTAAACACAAGTTACTTATCAGTAACTGCAGACTGTAATGAATAAAGTATGGCATTTTGGAATCAGAGCCCCAGGATCCAATTTTAGCTATACTACCTAAATGGTTGGGTGAGCTTGGTACCATGGTTTTCTTTTTAAATTTTTACGCTCTTAGCCTATAAAATGAAACCATGCCTGTTATGGGCTGAATTGTATCTCCTTCTCCCGTAATTCATATACTGAAGTCTTAATCCTGAGTACTTCAGAATGTGACTGTATGTGAAGACAAGGTCTTTAAAAAAGGTAATCAAAGTGAAATGAGGTCCTATAGGTGGCAGGAATCCAGTATGACTGTTGTCCTCATAGGGAGAGGAGATTAGGACAGAGACACACATAAAAGGAAGATCTTGTGAAGAACCTGAGGAAGATAACATCTACAAGCAAGAAGAGAAACTTAAGAAAGAACCAACTATGCTAACACCTCGTTCTTAGACGCCTGGTGTCCAGAACTGTGAGAAAATTAATTTAAGCCACCCAGCCTATGAAATGTCATTATGGTGGCCATAGCAAACTGATACAATGCCTTTGGAAAGATTTTAAATTTAAGTTACTATACAAATATAAAATTATTACTAAAATAATATTTATAGATGCTGTCCCTCAACATTTTGAGCCTGAGGGAATTTGAGATATGGGGAATTGGGCAGATCCAAAAAGTACCCAAAAAGCTATGGAGATTTCTCTAGGGCTCCAATAATCAGTGTGTCAAAAGGGCATTTCTTAACCTGCGCTCATTTAATAATAAGATGTGATGGAAACTGACGCATTTTCTAGGCCTGGCCATTTTCTAGGCTGTGGCAGGAAACCCAGAGAGAATGAAAAAGGAAGTTTTGTTGTTCCCTGCTCATACCAATGGCTATCTTCCAGCCCAGAAGGAAAATCTAGTTCCCTTCTTACCACTCAGAATCCCCAAATGTAGCTGAATTGGCAGTCAATTTCTAAGAAGGAATTTGAGTCATGGGATTAAAGTGGGGTTGTTATTTAGAAAAAAAGGAATCGCCTCAGGTTTCATAAGGGGCAAAATCACTGAATTCTACATGCTTATTAGTTAAAAAAATTTTTTTTAAATGTTTACTCACTTTTGAGACACAGAGCATGAGTGGGGAGGGGGCAGAGAGAGAGGGAGACAGAGAAACAGAAGCAGGCTCCAGGCTCTGAGCTGTCAGTACAGAGCCAACACAGGGCTCGAACGCACAGACTGCAAGATCATGACCTGAGCCGAAGTCAGATGCTTAACTGACTGAGCCACCCAAGCACCCCTTACATGCTTATTTCTATTTGTGTTGGATAGGAGTAATTTTTCTCGTCTATACTTTTCAACTCAGTGTTTGTTTAACCAAGCTCCTGGAGAACTGGTCACTGCCCTGAAAGCATTATGGGGTAGACCGACTACACAGAAAGTCATGAGCCCTCTTTTTTTTTTTTTTTTTTTTGCAGTCGATACAACATAATTTGTGTGAAACAGGCAGACAGCGGCCTGGCAACCATGCACCTAGTGAGTTTGCAAGGAAAACAAGCGTGGAAGGTTAAGTTGGGAGGAGATTTTTGTACTTTTGTCTTTCAGTCTGCACAAGCATCATGTTAGGGTCTGTGTAGAGGAGTCAGTCATTTTGCATTAAAAAGACTCAAAATCCATATCCAAGGCTTCTACACAGAGTTTAATTTAATAACCTCCTCTTCCTCCTTTCTCCCCCAACTTCCTAAACCACGTTATAATTTCCTTGCACAAGTTTTCATGAGATCCGGCCCCATTAAGGGAACTGTAATTAGAACCCTGGCAGAAAGGATTATCATCTCGGAAGCTGAGTGTAAAAAGAATACATTCATAAGTAACTTTGGTGCGACACCTCGATTTGTAATTCAGTTTTTACAAAAAACAGGACTGTAAGGATTAAAGCTCTTAGTTTGATGGTAATGAGCAACACAAAAATTATAATGAATCAGAACAAGTTACCATCAGTGGAGTGCTTTGATCAACCTAAGATGAAAGGCAATTTGTAACTATAAATGGTTCCTTTTTAATCAGATTAATTGTGTTGCTCTGTTTTGGGGGTGAAAGCTGTAGCATCTGAAATTCAGGATAGGTAATGATGGTAAACATTACCAAAAGAGCAATTATCTTGTAGGGTTTGTCAGGGCATTTCCTTTCTATCACTTACAGAAGCAATCATTTCATTAGGAATTTTATCCCTAATTTCATTTTCTAAAAATGAATCCTTTAGAAAAAGATGAGTTAAAAGTGGCTGCATACAAGAAGGCACAGATCCAACAAACGAGTTCCTAAGTTAGAACTCAGTGAGATCAGGGTGATGAGAAATACGCAGATAAATCAGGCTGGGGAGACAGTAGCAGTGGCCATGGTGGAGGTGTGGGGAGACATTCAGACTGATTCCATGGGAACAGACACGGTGCTTCCCTTATCAGTGGCTGTGCTTGAGGCGATTACTCCTTCTGCTGAGGAAATGCTGTTATCTTCCCTTCCTTCCTCCCATATCTCTCCCCACATAGTCAGGAGGAACAATCTGGTAATTGATGTTTGTGGCTTTGGAAGACACTCTGTTCTCTTAGCCCATATACCAAATGCCTGGATACAGATCTTCCTGGAATTCCTATGGGTTAAGGGTGCTGACACACTGATGGATTCACTTAGCCAGCTTTATGGCACACCTGCCGTGAGATTATTAATCTATTTTTTGTATCGTTACTTTACTCTTACACAACAGATATATATGTCATTTGATTAAAACATTGAGAAAATAAAGATAAACAAAAAAAATAGTAAGAGTTGACTGAAATCTTTCCATCTAAGATAACCCCAATTAACATACAATTGTCCATTCTTCTGATCTCTTTTCTTTGCATGTACACACACACACACACACACACACACACGCGCGCGCGCACGCAGTAAACACAGATTTACCAAACTGTGATAATTTTATTATGAATATTGCCATCTTTAATGGTTGCATGGTAGCCGTTTCTAAGATGGTGCCATAATTCATTTAAACAAGACCGTATTATTGGAAATTTCAATTGTTTCTGACTTTCTCCTAGAATAAACCACATCGTCCTGAACACTTCTATAACAATTGTTTGCATACATCCACTATGATTTCCTCAGGATAAATCTCTAAGGACTTTAAGAACTTCTGACACACATAGCCAACTTGCCATCCTAAAATTTTGTGTTCATTCATCATGCATTCAACACACATTTACTAACTGGACATTTAGTCTATGGCCAAGATGGTGCTGTGAAATGGATATGTAAGCAGTGAGTAAGATGACACAAATCATGTCCTCACAGAGACAGCCATTACATATGTAAACAGCAGTGTTGACAGTCATACAAGGGGAAACCTGAGAGCTACTGGAACTTCTAAGAGAAGAATCACACTAGCATCCCTGAGCAGTGTATGGGTGCGCCTGTGTCCCTGAGTCCTTGCCAGTACATTCTATCATTTCGCTTGCATTTTATATTAAAGCAAACAAAAATCAGGATCATGGGTAGAACTGTGCTATGCACATCTGTGCGGTCCAAACACAAGGCATAATAAAATCATTTATGATTCCTGTCCTACTTAGGATTCAGGCTTATGAAGCAAATATTTAAATTTAATAAATTGTATCAGCAACCTGGGGAAGGAATAGCTTTATAGGCTACAGAGCTAAGCCAACTTATCCCAATACTGTGAAGGAGATGTCACTCCTTCTTCGTGGAATAACCTGACTGTCTATGGGTAGCCTTTTGAACGCCCTTCTCTTAAGGATAATAATGAATTCATTCTGTTTTCCTTTTCTTTTTTTTTTTATATACAAGTACCTGATTCTTTTCCTAGAGCATGAGCAACTTAATGGTGGGAGATAAGTCATACTTGGAGTTCCTAGATTGTTGACTAATTGAGTGGCTGAGTGAATGTCACTAGGCTGTTTTACTACCACATG
Organism: Panthera tigris; assembly: GCF_018350195.1. Classification (NCBI taxonomy): domain Eukaryota; kingdom Metazoa; phylum Chordata; class Mammalia; order Carnivora; family Felidae; genus Panthera; species Panthera tigris. The sequence goes on along the minus strand of NC_056660.1, from coordinate 13,408,911 downwards.
ATAGCATTTGGTTAGGACTCTGGGTTTATGTTATAAAACTCATATTGCTTAAAGAAGGTGTTTTTTAAAATAGTAAGCTTATTTTAGGGGCGCCTGGGTGGCTCAGTCGGTTAAGCATCTGACTTCAGCTCACATCATGATCTCATGGTCCGTGAGTTCGAGCCCTGTGTTGGGCTCTGTGCTGACAGCTTGGAGCCTGGAGCCTGCTTTGGGTTCTGTGTCTCCCTCTCTCTCTGCCCCTCCCCTGCTCACATTCTGTCTCTCTCTCAAGAATAAACATTAAAAAATTTTTAAAAAATAGTAAGCTTATTTTAAATGTTCCTCTCAAGCCCTTATTCCCCTTAAAGCCTTCTTTCGTTGTCCTAGGATCAGAGGAAAATGACTTGTCACCATTTTAGTAACATAACAGGCTTGAAAGTCAGGCTTGAGGAGAAGATCTTAGAGTTTTATGTAAGGGAAGCTCAAGGGGAAGAGAGATGGAGAAACCATTCCTTTCTGCTTTGGGTCCATAACAGAAAGGAGACAGGAGACAGGCTGGGCATATGCTGGTGAGCTGAATGAGGGAAATGCTGAGGACATGGTTTTCTGTTTGATACCCTAGGAGACTGTAACAGCTATGGAAAGACCCTCAGTCCAGTCGCAGAGATAATGCAGCAGAGGGCTCAATATTGTCTGTAGCCAACAAGGGCTGGGGGCAGGCCTCGTCGTCAGCTGGCAAAGTGGGGCTGTTACTGCAGTGCAAGCAGAGAGGCTAAGTCATGAGTTCCACCCTCCAGGGGCTGTAGCTGTGGATGCTGTCAGGGTAAGCTGTGATCAGATGGACTAGGGACACCTGAACAGTGGCCAGAGTCATTATAGAACCTCTGTGTTCCAGATCCAGAAGGCCATGTGAGCTCTCTCTCCTTTATTCAGCCCAAAACCCATTAGAAGAGAGCCTTGCAGATGTAGGAGACAGTGAGCGATTGTCCAAGATCAAGGGAAGTAAAGTACGTTTTCTCCTAACTAAGGCCAGACACAATTTAGATTTTCTCTGCATCTGAGTTGTAGTGTGAACAATTTTGCAAGTCTGTTAGATTAGTGTATGCATCAGGGGAAATGTATTGGTTTGCAGAATCCAAAGGATGGTAAAGGAGACAAGCTAAGATATGAGGAGGGTACGGGCTCACCTGGAGTCAGAAGCCCAGCTTTCTGTCTTCTTCAGTAATCTCTGCTTGCTCACTATTGACCTTCTTTCTCACTAGTGACTAGTTTCTTGTGTAATGAAGTTTTATATTTTATGCTTCAACCGTGAGAAGAAGGGAGACCTCCCTTAAGTTTGTTTTGACCTCGGTTCAAATCCTAGGGAATGATTATATGGATCTAGCTCAAGTCAGATGCCCACTTCAATAGTAGCCCTGGGGGATGATATTTTCAAACCCCTCTACCTCTTGGGTCAGTTGTCTACTCCCAAACCAACAAATCATGATTGGGAGTCAGAGATGATCCAGGATGGTCTCCATGGTAACCAAGTATTGGAAGGACAGCTCCCAGGAAAAAGTAAGAATGAGGGGATCTTGAAAGAAAGTATCAGTTGGACATGACATCAATCCTGTCAGCACATACACTCCCCAGGACATTCTGGGTTCTTGGGAGCACTGGAATACTCAGCAGTTCACACAGAGAAATCCACCGTAATCATACCAGCCTCCAAGATGCACCCACTGCTTCCTCCCACATGAGGTGTTACCGCATGTTGAATCTAGGCTGGTTTGTGTGATCAGTAGAACACAGTGGAGATGATGGTGTGGGGCTCTGGAGGTTGGGTCATAAATGGCATTTTGGCTTCCACCTGCCCTTGTGGCTTATTTATTTACTCGGCTTGTGGGGACACTCAAGCAGCCCTGGGAGAAGTTCATGTGGACAGAACCGGAAGCATCCTACCAACAGCCAGAACCAAGGGGCAGTCATGCCAGCAGGCCATCTTGGCAGCTGGCCGGCTTGTCTTCAGATAATTGCAGTTCTGGTGGATATCTGACTGCAATTTCATGAATGGCTCCTCCAAGTCAAACTGCCCAGCTAAGCTGTTCCCAAATTCCTGACCCAGAGAACTATCAAAGACGGCACGTGCTTATTGTTTTTTAAGCTACTACGTTCTGGAGTAGTTTATTATGTATGGTTAATTAATTTGTGTATGTTCTCAAACCTTGTAAATGAGGGTAAACCTTCCAGGTCCAAATAGCCAAAAAGCCCATCTATTAGGACTCAGAGAGGAAATGGCAAGAGAACTCTACAGTATTTTTCTTGGGTTCTACAGATATTTTGTCAAAAAGAAAAAAGAAAAAGAACACAGAAAACAAAGAATCTCTGACATGTATTTTACTGAGTTTGCTAATGTCACCGGAATAATTGGATGCTCATCAAGAGAGAGAAAAAACAACACTGGAAAAGTATTGAGAATATTTGCGTTTTTATCCCAGCTTTTGGGCAAGTCATTAGGCCATTTGTGCCCAACCTCTCCAGGTGGCTCAAGGATCGCATGAGCCAATGAAGGTGGAAGTGCCCTAAAAATTTTCAACACCTTACATGTCACTGTTACACTCATGAGGACAAAGAGTGTGGATATGGATTAGAATTAGACACTGGGAAAGAGAAGGAGAGGGAGAGATGGAGTACAGGAAAAACTGCTTATTTTTCCCCCCAACACAATGGCATCCTAATAATGGGAAAATCTCATTTAGTCAATTTTGAGTATTATCTTAATGTTGTTTGGGGATATCTTTGATGTAGAGAAACTAGGAAATCAGAAACTAGGAATCAGAATAAGACCCATGAATTACAGAGTTGGTAATAAGCGGATTTCTAATAACTCTGTTTCCTGGCACGCTCCTGACATCCTGTCGCATAACGCAAATGCAGCTGGCTACAAGGGTCACAGCTCCTGCTAACCCATCACGCTCACTGATGTACGACTTCACCCCACTGAATGTGTTCTCCGTATCAGTCTTCCCACGGGGACCCCATACCTCAGCAGGTATATTTCATGAGTGGAGGTGTAACTGATGAATCTTCTAATTTTATAGTCTGAAATGGGATGATAAAATGCTAGATTTATAGATAGTGTTTCATTGTGCACAACATTCACGTTCCTTATTCCCATCTGGTGTGAAGAAAAGAAATTTGTTCTCCCTTTAACGTGTCATGCTGTTAAATGTATGTTGCTTAAGATCTTGAGGAGTTGAAGCATAGCTATCCACCAGCATAAAAGATATGGTGCTGTGGGCAATACTTTAATGCAAGCAGAGCTTAACCAAAGGCATTTTATTGACATTGTAGTTATTTTTTATTTTGCAAGCGGAAGATAAACCTTTATGTCCTGGTTTATTAACAAAGTCTGTCCTCAAATTAGGATGGGCTTTCTTAGATACACATGTGGCTGCCAATTCTTCCCCAAATTTCATGCAGACTGCTCCATTGTCATAGTGTATCAGAAATTCTGCCAAAGGAGTGCGTTTTCTATCGCAGCCTTATCAAGCGGCCTTGCTATGGCCATGCAAAATGGCTTCTGATAGATTTCCAGGAACTAAAAATGCAGGTTCCTCTCTCCTGAAACCAGAAGCAGAATTTCTCCCCTGTACCTAACAGGGATTGCCCTTCTGACTCCCCAAATTCCACAGAAAGAACACTTTACACGCATACATTTATATTTGGCACATTCTCATTAACATGTCATTTCTCTTATGGGAGAACAATTAGGTATTCATGTCATTACAATAGAAGAGATACACAAAAATACAAGAGTCACAAAGGAGAAGGGAAAGGAAAAATACAGGAAAAGGAATGTGCGTTATTCAAAACCACTACATTTGACTAATGCTGGTCTTTATATAACTAAGACCTCAAAAAAGGAATAAGAGGGCAGTGCAAAATGAATCCGTGAAGGAAATTTGTGAAAGAGTGAAAAGTATCACAGAGTAAATTCTCTCTTTTTTTGCATAATGTCAACTAATAGCACTTCCCATTTTTTAACATCGGGGTGTGTGTGTGTGTGTGTGTGTGTGTGTGTGTGTGTTGGTATCAGTTGATCCTGCTTTATGATTGCTTACTTCTCATTATTTGCCTTAATAGCACTTTTTGTCTTCTGGACCAACATCTTTCAGGAACCTACTTAATTTTATCTTTTTATATTGAAAATTACAAGACCTTTTCTGTATGGAAAATACATGATTTGAAAAAAAAATTTTAAGTGGATATTGTTAAAAATACTGTGAAATGAGCAATTTGAGAGCATGTAAATAAAGTACAATTAACATAGAAGAGCTAATTTTCCCCCACATATAAGAGTAAGAGGTTTTTTATTAAGATTATCGTGTATTCTTGCTAGTGCAGGAGCCCCATGGTGCCGCACCCCTTCCCGGGTAAATGGTTAGTTGATGGGCTCACATATTGCTACACAGCTCTGACTCCCATTACTTCATAACAATGTAATATTTCAAATGGAAGCTGAAGATAACTGGCTCTAAGGCTACTAGGAAGAAGGGAGAAGGGAGGCATGTGTGAAAAGATTCTACTTCCACTTCTAAAGATTCTACTTAGTTTGAAATTTTCAGATTCCCAAATGTTGCTTTCAAATGCTCTTTCATTTTCTTGTCCTCCAAGAAGCTAGCTGTCGCGATGATGCTGAGCCAGCCTGGTGATTCTTGGGCTACCTCACTGCGTGTTAAAAGGATGGGGTGAACCCTGTATATTTTGTCTAATTTTTTTTTTTATGGCATGAATTGTATGTGTGTAGGAGGGCGTGTGTGTGTGTGTGTGTGTGTGTGTGTGTGAACATGTATTCCTCTTTAGTTTTTTTGAAATTAAAAAAATCATAATATATTTAGACTTCCATTAAGTAGCAGATTATGGGCTGTGTGTGGTTCCATGTTAATTTGCTTCAGAAACCATGTTACATTCACTAGTAAAGCACCCTGTGACCCATCAGAATGGTATCAACTTTGAAGATAGGCATGTATTTTTCAAACCTTCCAGAATGAGGTTTTTTTCTTTATCAACAGAAAATATTTAAATTCTTTAAATGTTCATTTATTTTTGAGAGACAGAGAGAGATAGAGCATGAGGGGGTAGGGACAGGGGTGGGGGTGGGAGCAGACACAGAATCCAAAGCAGGCTCCAGGCTATGAGCTGTCAGCCCAGAGCCTGACACGGGGCTTAAACCCACGGATCGTAAGATCATGACCTGAACTAAAGTCAGACGCTCAATGGACTGAGCCACCTAGGCGCCCTCAACAGAAAATATTTTATTTTATTTTTTAACATTTTATTTATTTTTGAGACAGAGAGACAGAGCATGAATGGGGGAGGGGCAGAGAGAGAGGGAGACACAGAATCGGAAGCAGGCTCCAGGCTCCTAGCCATCAGCCCAGAGCCTGACGCGGGGCTCGAACTCACGGACCGCGAGATCGTGACCTGAGCTGAAGTCGGCCGCTTAACCGACTGAGCCACCCAGGCGCCCCACAACAGAAAATATTTTAAAGATTAATGTCAAAGCACAAGTTAGTATTATCCAAATCCTCTTTTAAGGATGGGCAAACTTACAGTATTTAAATAAGGGAAAACTCCATTACTCCTCTTATTTTTAATAAACTACTAATATGCTTATCACATATATATTTTATATATGATAAATAATATGTTCATAATAAAAAGGAATTTAATAGACCATTTCTTGGTTACCTTAACAAACAATCTGGTTTTCCCGAAATGTTGGTGTATATTTCATTATTTTCAACCACAAGTGTTACCTACTATTTACAAGGGACTTTGGGGATTTCTCAAAGTGATATTAGGAAGAGAAAAACAAATACTTAGCACGGAGTTATTAGGAAGAGAGAATAAGAATAATTACAGTTGGCAATTATTCAGTACTTATTTTGCATCAGGCATATCACATATTGAGGTACGATCTCATTTACTACAAATTACCTCATTTAAATGTCACCATGATTCCCACAAGGTTGCTATTTGATAGTAGGTATACAGATGCTCATGATGATTAAGAAGCCTGATGAATAATAAGGATATAAATGGAGTGAAATTACAGTGACGTGGGAGGTAGGCTCAGAGAACACTGGTCAGGGAGGCAGCATGTGAATGAGTGAGATAGCACTGATCTTCTTATGTGGATGAGAAGCCTGCCTTTTCCTCAAAATGGCGGGCGTCTCTCCATGTAAATAGACATGACCATATATCATTTTACTGGCTGTGTAGTATTCTACCTTGTAGTTGTGCCATGACTTGTGTCTTATTTTTGAACACTTAATTCCAGCTTTTGCTGCTACAAACAATGCTACAGGGAGCTTCTTGTTCACATATCCTGAGCCCTCCTGATTATTTGCCTTTGTGAAATTCCCAGAAGTAGGATTTTGTGGTTGACAAGTATAAGCATTTAACATTTTACCCACAATTCTACACAGCCTTGTGTGGCTTTTGTGTGGCAGTGGCCACACACCCAAGGCTGTCTAATCCAAGGCAAGGTTCCAACCACCAGGAGACTCTTCTATAGTCCTATTGGGAGCCCCCTCCGCATTGTTTTTTATCTTTAAGTATTTGCCAACCGGGTAATTAGGAATTGTGCAAATTCTTATGATTTCTCTCTCCCTCCCAACATGCCCAAGACTGAAACGATTATCTTCCTCATTAACAAAAAGAAAAAAAATCTATTTCCTGTCCTGTGTTCTCATTTTGTTTATCCTCATCACCATTCGTTTCCTCCTTGAGACTGGGAATCTTGTTGGTTTCACCCCTGCTGTTCACCAGCCACATCCCATCAGCCACTAAACCTTGCCCATTTGACCTCCTCTCTCTAGATCTGTCTCATTTTTCCAGCTCCACTACCACTGACATGCAAGAGCTTTTCATCTTTCATGTAATCTATATTTCATATATTCTGTATTCGGTATATGTTGGTGTCCAGTATTACAAATGTCCACAGTGCCTCTGATGGCCTATCTTAGAGGAAGTGTATGGGAGAGGGTCACGTAAAACCCCGCTCAAATCCTTCCAGTGTTCCCCATTGCCACAATCGCTATGATGTCAAGTCCAAGCACTGGCATTGGGTGTGCTGGTCTTTCACAGTTGACCCCAGCTGCCCCTTTACCTCCGAGCCTGCCTTTCCCCTCTTCCTTACGTCCTCACCTCCAGCCCCTGCAGTATTTCCAGTCTTCACAGAAACTATGCTTCTCTGGCCTATTCTGATTTGGCTCTGCTTGCCCTTCACTCATGCTTTAAGACCTGGTTCCTGTCCTGTAGGACTCGTTCATTGACCTCTACAGTCACTGCCCGGCACCCCCTTCTTGGGGTCATCCATGTACCTCGTGCATACCACCAGCAGAGCAATATAAAAGGATTTTCACTCCTGGAGGCCAAACAACAAACCTTGGTCTGGGCGGTAAGATAGAAGAAATAAAGTGGAACTCTTTTAGTGAATTTATCATGTGGGGATAACACAAGTACCTGTATCATGAGGAGGTTGTGAGATAATGCTTGGAAAGCCCTTAGACGTATGTTTGGCTCACTTAGTACATGTTGATTATCATTACTGTTTTTCATTCAAAATGTGTTTCTGATCCGATGGACATTGTAAAAAGAGAAACAAAACAAATTCACAGTGAGTTAATAAGTAAGTACGAAAAGCTATCGAATACAGGAGACCTATTTCTTTCCAGAAGGATATCGAACAATACTGCTGTGCGTTAGTATGGAAATTACCTTTAGGTGTCTGAGATCATAAAATAATATTAATCCTTACTGTGATCACAACAACAGAACCAATAAAGATAATATTCCTAATAGTCATTCAATGCTTACTCTGTATCAAGCCCTGCCAGGCTAAATATTTTCTGTGAGTTGTTGCATTTAATTTTCTCAGAAACCTCTCAAGGCAAGATTTTTTGTCCCCTTTTGACAGATGTGAATCCCCGAAATTTAGGAATTTCCTTACCCAAGTTTCCATAATTGGAAAGAGTGGAACGAAGGTTTGAAGGAGGTGTAATTCATTGTGATTTCACCAAGTCCCTGATGCACGTGAGTCAATGTTTTAGCCCTCTTTTGGAACATTACCCCCTATCTCCCTGTGTAAAGGTCCTTCCCCTTCGGACCGATGGAAGACAACTTAAGCCATCTCCTGGTTGAAGAGAATCAGGAATCACTTTCTGGGTCATCATCCGTGTGCATTTGGGAATATGCTTTTGAGAGTTGCAGGGGATATAGGAAAACTTTGTCTGAATTCTAAGTTCAGCCACTGTGGGTGATTTCTATGCTTCTGAGTGGGCTCATGTAGCTAAAGAGGGAGGGGGTATGCATGCCTCTCTCTTTGTAGACTATGAATCCAGTAGGTGCTGAGCAAAAGTAAAGTGGGGAGAGAAGCTTGTATTTGATAAATGTTAAAAATAAGATATTTAGAACATCATATCAATGCGTAATAATGTGTCTATGCATTAAACCTTTTTTCCAAATAACTATAGGGTGTACTATGGTCTAGATAGAATAAAAAGAAAAAAAATTGCTTCTTTACATATTACAATTTGAATTTTCTTTTTTTCTTATATTCATTAACTTCCATTATTAATAAACAGAGTAATTGACAATGTATCTCCTATAATTTGTATGCTTATTGTAGAAATGCTTGGTAAATATATCTGCTATCTACTGTGTAATTATCACTGGAAAGCCACATTTCCCAGGTAAACTGTTCATAGATACACATCAGTTCTTTAGAGATGTAGAGCCCCTGTCTCTCAGTCTCATCCAAAGGTTCCCTCAGCTAGATTGCTAGATGGCTCAATAGCTGGTCAGGAGGATATGTGTGTTTAAAGAGGCTTTTAATTTTGGCCTTTCATTTAGACAACTTAGATCTCTTCTGATGAATCCATCCTACATCTCTTTGTTCAGCATAGCATCTCTGACTAGCTGGTAATCCTTGTTTCATGGGGATGGGGATGGAGCGGGATGCAAACAGATGCGGAAACAAGAGTCTGCTCCAGCAGAGCAAATGAAGTGCAGGACATTTGCACTTTCCTATTTTTTGGCTATTACAAATAATGTTGCTATAATCATTCCTTGTATGTCTGCTGGTGTGTACTTCTGTGGAGTTTATACCTAAAAGTAGAATTTCTGGGTAATGGAGATTGTATGTGTTGAGTTTCAGAAGAGCTTGCCAGTTTTCTAAATTCATTGGAACCATTTAAATGCACTGATGATTCCAGTTTTCCCTCATCCTTGTAACATTTTGTATTTATTGTCTTTTTCATTTTTTGCCATTCTAGTGGTTCTGTTATTATTGTTTTAATTCAATGTCTCTGATAACTAGTGACATTGAGCACCTTTTTAAATGCTTAATAACGTTTGGATATCATCTTTTCTGAAATACTTAAGCAAGACTTCTGACTGTTACTTATATTTTGGGCTCTTGGATTTTTCTCACTGTGTAGGGATTCTTTAGGGGTTATAGATACGAATGTAGTGTCACACATACTGATTGCAAATACAGTAAAACCTTGGATTTGAGTAACTTGTTCTGTGAGTGTTCCAACATTTCTAATAAATTTTAATTTGATAAACGAGCAATGTCTTGCAATACAAGTAGTACATGATGCCGGATGTCATGTGATCACAACTGAACCAATGGTTCTTCTCTTTCTTGCTGCGGGTTGGGGGGGATCATCTCCCATGCTCAGATGCCCAGTCTCAGGAATGAGGTGGTTGGCAGAAATCAGTGACTTTTCGGAACATTGGAAGGTGCCCACAACTGGCACTAGAGTATTTTTTGTCACTTCAAAGCACGTGTGGACAGTCCTTTGCTTTTCCATACAAGAGTAAGCTTAGGAATGTTTTGCTTCATTCTAGGTCAGACTGCCTGCATGTATAGGCCATTTCCTCTGCTGCCTTATTGCCAGTTACATTACATACAATACCTGGCAAGAGTTTATTAATACTGTACTGGAGTTAAAATCTGTGCGAGCATATACAATGGCCCCCATGCAGAAAAAAGGATTCCACTGAACCAATAGATAGCAGTGATTCTGTTAGTGATAGTGAAAGTCATCCTACACAATAACTCTCCTCTCTCTTGTCTCCCACACACCAGTCATGAAGGTTTTCAAAGGTAAGTGCAGGTTAATTTGTTTGTTTTTCTTTATATTTTGTATTTCCTTTATTACTTTGCATTATATTACAGTTTTGTAATTATTTTTATATGAATATTTTTGGGTTGTGGAATGAATTATGTGAGTCTCCATTATTTCTTGTGAGGAAATTCACTTTGATATACAAGTGCTTTGGATTACAAGCATGTTTCTGGAACAAATTATGCTTGCAGACCAAGGTTTTGCTGTGTCTTCTTGTCTGGGGCTCATCTTTTCACTCTCTTACTGGTATTTTGATGAACACATTTCCCAGTTTTATGAAGTCTAATTTTACGAAACTAGTTTTTCAGTATTTTCCTTGATAGTTAGTAACTTTTGTGAACTGTGTAAGAAAATATGCCCACCCTCACTGTCTTGAAGATGTTCTCCTAAATTCATTTTTAGAAGTTAATTTCCTTCCTGCTTGCCTGCATGCCTGCTATTCCTTCCTTCCTTCCTTCCTTCCTTCCTTCCTTCCTTCCTTCCTTCCTTTCTTTTTTTTTTAAATTTCCATTTAGGTTTGCAATCCACTTGGAATTGATTTTTATGTTTGTTTGTTTGTTTGTTTGAATTTCATTTATGAAGTCTATTTCCTCTAGCTATAGGATTCCAGGTTGGGTTTTTTTTTTTCTTTAAGCACTTAAAAAATGTCATTTCACTGTCTTCTGGACAATGCATACAGTCGAAAAGTCAGCCATCAATCTTATTATTGCTCTTTGAAGGTAATGAGGCTTGCCTCATAGACTTGAGTCTTCAGCAGTTTTCTAGGTGTGGTTCTCTTTGTATTTATACTTCTTGACATTGGTAGAGCCTCTAAAATCTTTGTCTCCATTGTTTTAGGTCATTTGTCAGTTTTGCAAAATTCACAGCCAGTCTCTCTTCACATATTGTTTCTGACCCATTATTTCTCCTCTCCTTTTGACACTATCACTTGTAAGATTTGGTTCACAGTGTCTCAGGTTTCTCTCAGCTTTTTCTCTTACTTGCCATTCCTTATTTTTCTGTGTGGTTTCAGTGCATATATTTTCTATTGATCCTTTTCCAGTTCACTAAATCTTCCTTGTGCCCTGTTGAATGTATCATTTAACTCATCTATCAAAGTTTTCATTTAGGCTATTTTAATTTTTAATGTCTTTAATTCTCATTTTATTCTTCTTATAGATTATGTTATCTGGTGAAACTCACTGTGTTGCCACCTGTTAAATAAGAATTACCAATAAACTAAAACCCATGTCTGATAACTCCAATTTCAGTTCCCCTTAAGTGTTTCAGTTGTTTTTTTTTTAACTTCTCTTGCTTTTTAGTCATTTGCTCTTCTTGCATATTTGAACCTTTTGTGCCCCCTCCCCCTTTGTTTTGGTTATTTCACTATCTTGCATACCTATTTTTTTCTTTAAAATAAAATTATTATCTACTGGAAACACTTGATCTATCATAAATGTGAATTTATTTTTTACTCTAAAAAGTTTTTTTAATGTTTTTATTTTATTTTTGAGAGAGAGAGACAGAGTGTGAGTGGAGGAGGGGCAGAGAGAGAGGGAGACACAGGATCCAAAGCAGGCTCCAGGCTCTGAGCTGTCAGTACAGAGCCCAGCATGGGGCTTGAACTCACGAGCCCTGAGATCATGACTTGAGCTGAAGTCAGATGCTTAACCAACTGAACCACACAGGTGTCCCTCATAAATGGGAATTTAAATGTGTAATTACAATCTTCACTCTACTTCACTTAGACTTCTTTCCTTTATATTTTTCTGTTGTGAGTCATATACAAGTTTACTTTATCCCCCAAACTCTAAGTCGCATATCAAGTTCCATGAGTTATCTCTTTTCTGATGATCTTTGAAGTGAGGTAGGTAGAATATCTCTCCATTTCCTTCTGTGCATAAAGAAGGAAATGTCACAGCACTTCAATAATATTTTCCAATGAAATTTTCTTTTCGATCTCAGATCTTCCTAGCCTTAATAAACACATTTGGAAATAGTTTAGCACATCATTTCAGAATAAAAGAATACTGATCATTGTCTTGTGGCCTCAGGTAAAACAGACAAAAACAATTCTTTTTAATAACCTGTTACAGTGACACCTGGGTGGTTCAGTCGGTTGGGCGTCCAACTTTAGCTCAGGTTATGATCTTGGAGTTTACGAGTTCAAGCCTCACGTTGGGTTCTGTGCTGACAGCTCAGAGCCTGGAGCCTGCTTCAGATTCTGTATCTCCCTCTCTCCCCCTCACTCCTGCTCTCACTCTGTCTCTCTGTCTCTTTCTCTCAGAAATATATAAACATTAACATTATGTTAAATAAACTATTACAAATTTGAGACAATATCATCCTTCTTCCTGAAATAAGAAATATTGTTAGTACCTATTTAAAATGTTTTAGTTTTAATTGTCTAAAGTTTTGATGAATCCCTAAAAAATGTAAAAATTATTAGTCTGTGTATGCCAATGAAGTAGTTAGCTCGTGTGTGCTAGAAGTTTGAGAAAACTGACCTGAATTTGTTGTCATTGGACATAATCACATAATCTAACTGCTAAGAACAAAACTAACAAACTTGGATTCTGTGCAGTCCTATGCTTTTGAATGCGTTGGATTTGAGGTGTCTGTAGAACACCACTATCCGATACCAGTAGGCAGTTCGAATTAGGAGTCTAGACCTCAGATATTAGGATATCGTCAATAGATAGAAGTCGTAGAAATGGCTGAGACACTAGGGTAAAGGATGCAAATGGAAAGACAACAGAAGCCAGAACATGTAAGCTCAGAGGAAAGTGAGCTGATGCTGTTAAGACTTTATATATGATGAAAAAGAGATTCCCTTTATTCTGATGTACACAAATTAGCCTTATCACTCTTGCTGTGATCCCTAATTCCATGGCCCAAACTCAATATATATATTTCTAGGGTAGTTGACCCTGGAACAAAGCATAGGTGAGTGGCACCAAACCTCCTGAGCAGTATATAATTTTTGAGCAAATATAATTTTTGATTCCCCTAAAACTTAACTACTAATTGCCTACTGTTGACTGGAAGCCTTACTAATCAATAACATAAATAGACAATCAACACAAATTTTGTATGTTGTATGTATTATATATTGTATTCTTAGAATAAGTTAGAGAAAAAAGTTATTAAGAAAACCTTAAGGAAGACAAATACATTTACAGTACTGTACTGTATTTATTGGGGGAAAAAACTACATGTAAGTAGACCCATGCAGTCCAAACTGCTGTTGTTCAAGGGTTGATTGTACTTTTAACTCCACCTACTCAAAATCCAATAGGAGCTGAGCAGAGCAGAGTCTGAGATTATTTAAGTCAGTGTGTGTGTGTGTGTGTGTGTGTGTGTGTGTGTGTGTGTGTTTGAAGTACTCCTGACCCTGTGACTCCTGATAATGATTACTTGGGGACAGAATGATGATGATGATGATCATGGAATAAAATGCCATTTTAGCTAAACTAAGCCGTTCTGTCTTCCTACAGATGCAAAGTTCCACATTCCCTTTTGCCATCAAACTTGCTGATATCGCACGTATCCTAAACTATCATCATTTTGACATTCTATCACTGCTACATGCCATTAGCATCCTGTTCCATAGCACTCTTGGAGAATCTTGACTGCCCTGTGAATTGACCCAGCTATTATGGCCAAATGCTTTAGGAATGCTACTGTACATTATAAACACATCAATGGGCATGTTGATGTGATAATGATAATGATGAAATTACACTTTCTCACTTTCTGTAGCTTCCAGAAAGCCACTCACATGGGGATGCTTACTGGTCTAAAGTAAAACTCTTTGCTCACCAGTCCCCGCAATGTCTAGGGCCTTGGAAGCTGGGGGGATTGTCCCAATGAGAAATCATCTCGGCCTTTGTCTTTGTTTCTAGTTCAGTGAGAGACATAAACATAGTATTATTAGAGTCTTCCAATAGGGTGCCTGGGTGACTCAGTGGGTTAAGTGTCTGACTCTTGATTCTGGGTTCAGTCATGATCTTGCAGTTCATGAGATAGAGCCCTACATCAGGCTCCATGATGGCAGTATGTGTCTGCTTAGGATTCTCTCTCTCCCTTTCTCTCTGCCCCTTCCCTGCTCACTTTCTCTGTATCTCTCTCAAAATAAATAAATAAACTTTAAAATAAAAAGAATCCTCCAAGATTTTATACCCATTAAATTTATGTAAATTATTAATCTCAGAATATTCCTTTTTTCTCAGCCCACTTGCTAAAGATTGTGCTAAAGATTGATCACTTGCATGGACTTGAAGGATTATAACACAGAAATAGAGGAAAGTAGAGTCAAAATCTCTGTCTCCACCTTCCAGTCCCAGATGATGTTCCCACTCCTGTAAGTTGACCCCTTCGTTCCTCTTTGATGGTATCGTTACCATTACAGCCTGATCAGCACATGAATTTGGTAGTGTCTGTCAGTGTGTGTTGGCACTTTGGGGGAAAGAAGAGGTCAGATCCAGAAGGAATATTCCCTTTTGCTAGGCATTGATATATTTTTCAAAGTATGCGGGGGCTTTCAGTGGATATTTAGACAAAAGTTTCAGAATTTTAGTGGACAGTATTGGTTTCGTTATTCTTTATACCATCTGTGGTCCTTCCCAGTATATGCCTGATTCTTGTCGGGGGTAAAAAACGCACTATCGTTTCCCTAATATTAGACATGCTAATGGATCCACTGAGGATCTTTTGATTTAATTCTCCATTTTTAGCTTTGATAATGTTATCTAGGGCAAGACTCTGAATCTCTCTGGACTGGAGTTTTCTCTTGTGTAAAACAAAAGAGTGAGAAAGAAAGAGAGCAAAGAGAAAAATTCTGGCTTTTTTCTTTCGTACATTTTTTTCATCAAACATTTAATGAGGGAACAACAGGAATATCAGAAGAGTGAGATACAGATAATTCCACCAAAAAATATCATAGTCTATAGAGTAGAAAAGAGAAGCCCATGAACAAAAGGCACTTACATAGTATGGCCAATGCTATATAGTAGGGCTATTACAATATACTAGAGGATCATACTTTCAGGAATAAATTATGCTTAGAAAGACATTTGGGAGGGTTTCCCCGAAGAAGATGTCAATTGAGTTGGGGATTGAATAATAATTAGGGTTTTATCCAGTGTGGTTGCAGGAAAGCAAATTCCAGGCAGAGGGAAGGGAATAGACAAAAGTTTATGCAATGACAGACACTTAGATTTTACTAGATAACATGTATGGATAAGGGGAATGGAGGTAAATGGAATGGTGGAAGCATGTGGCACAAAATCATTAAGAGCACTGAATGTCATGCTAAGGAATTTAAGAAAATGGGCAAGCTAAGTGATTGTTTTTCTTCCGAATTTTGAAAACATAATATGACATGTCTAAATAACAGAAACCAAGATACTTCCTTAAAGGTGATAATTCTTAGCTGGATGATTTCTTAATAAAAAATAAATAAGAAGAAGTATGTATCAAGTTGTCTATCTTTAGTGCACTGTGGACTCCTAGAGTAAGTCTCCTCCTTCAAATATTCACTTCATCTGTTAATGTTTACTTTGGTTACTGGTATTTGGATTGGCTCTTGAACTATCCTGGCATTGATTCATCTTTTCAGACAGCTGCTCCTTTTGAAGCATCATTGCAAGAGATGCTTCCCTACTTATCTAGACAGTGTGTGTACTTGTCAATCAACACATAAATAGGCCTGAAGCTACCTGCATGTCCAGGGGCTGGAGGAGAGACAGGGCTGCTTTCCCATTGAAGATCTGCCAACTTTAGAAAGATCAGATTCTTTGTGAGCCCTCTGAAATTGTAGAGAGGGACCCCAACATGAAAACTTTTGCTTCTGCTGTCAGTCTTGTAGAGACATCTTTTACTATTCCAATAAGAAGTTTCTAAAAGGCTTCCTAAGACTACAAAATTACTACACTGCAGTGTTGTACCTCCTTTAGAGGCAACTGAATGTACTTTTCCATTGCCTTGCCTTCTTCCGTATTAGCAGTGGAATTTTTTGCTTTTCTCTTAGTGCCCTACACCCTCAAAGGCTCAGGAATGAAGTTTCTTATTATTCAAATCACTGAATCTCTTTCTTTAGTGACATATAACAATGAAGGCCTCACGGGGCCTGAGAGATGACCTGTGAGGACAATCCATTCACAGTTTCTGAATCAGACCTGTCTCTCATGCCAAGAAGAGATTAATCCCAGGAGTCTCTGCAAAAGCCCCAGTAGGGCTTGTGATGGTCCAGTCACATTTCTTACAATGCCTAGAAGGTTGTGAGTATGACTCTTTCTTGTCTCATACTGTGTCTCCCTTTTCAAAGAAGGACTGGCTAGCAAACAGAGAGACTTGGCAAAGCAGGAGAGACTGAGTGCCACTGAGACCAGAGTTTCTGGTGTGTATTTATTTTCCTGTCAGGTGTTGCTGGGAGATTCATCGCCTTCAAACTGCTGCCAACTATGTGAACTCCAACAATTTGGTAGGGCAAAGCAATCATTGGCAAATACAGCACAACAAATTGTTGGCTAATAGCAAAAGCTGGAGATGCCTCTGTTAATGAATCCAGCCAAGCCTTTTGTCAACTAGGTGAAAAGTCTAATCTAAATCCTGAGAAGCTGGACCTGGAGGAGGCACAGTGAGTCCAGGGAAATTGCAGAAAACAGAGGATTTGTTTCCACCATTCATCGTCTTTTAGAAAGGAAACCCAGGCTTAGGGTAAATTATGAAAAACAATGATAGTCTGGATGCTCAGAAACTCTAGTGATTTCAGAAATTGTAGAGAAAAAAAACATATGGTAGCATCTCCCTGTAGAATTTCAGTCTTTCCTCATCAGTTTCTTTGACAAAGAAGAAGAGATGTCACAATAATTTAAATGTGTTGTTCCTTGGCCCTGTCTCACAGAAATGAGATGAATTAGGAGTGAGATGATGATAATGTCAGTTCACAGAATTCATTGGTGCCACTTGATTAACTAACTCTACAGATTTTTTTCATGTGTCTTTAAATGTGTGATACCACTTTACTGTTTTCAACTTCTTCTACTGTGTTCAAATTTGTTGGTATATATTCACAAACATATAGATCAAAATTCTGTTGAACATTTATTCAGAAAATATTGTCAATTACTGTTTGTTAGGGAAATCTGTCACCTTTTATTCATTAATTTATTTCATCAGTAAATATGCTTGAGAACTCACTATGTGTTTGGCACCATATTGGGTGCTCAGGATATAGCAGTGAACAAAAAAAAATTCTTACAATCATGGAGTTTATATTCTAGTGAGAGGAGACAGATGACAAATAAATTTGTAAGCAAATATATATTATTTTGATGGTAATAGAGAGGAAACTAGAGCAGGAAAAGGGGATGAGGTGTCAGGGGTGCCTGGGTGACTCAGTCCATTGAGAGCCTGACTCTTGATTTTTGGCTCAGGTCATGATCCCAGGGTGGTGGGATGGAGCTCTCTTCCTCTGCTCCTCTTCCCCACTCACACTCTCTCTCTCTCTCTCTCTCTAAAATAAAAGAAAAAAAAAGAGTAGTCAAAGAAGACCTCTGTGATTAGGAGTCATTTGCACAAAGACTTGAGGGCAGGAAAGGATTGAGCCATGTTGGGTAAGAATATTCTAGGCAGAGGGAATCACAAGCAGAAAGATCTTAAGCCTGGAGGATGCTTGGTATGGTTTGAGCAAAAGCAAGAAGGTTGGCATGGCTGCAGTTATGGGCACAAGAAGGAGTTGTTGGTCTCGAGATGAGATTAGGTTTCCTGAGAAGGGCAAGCCAGTGCTGAAACATCAGGTAGGGTTTGGTAGCCATGTACAAGAACTTTGGTTTTTATGTAAGGTAGAGGGAAGTAATGGAGGACATGACAAGACATGTTTTAAAGAAATCGTTCAGGCTATAGGGTTGAATGAGGGATATACATTACAAAATTATTGCAAGAACCTAGATGAGACATGATGAGGGCATGGCTTGTGCTAGAAGTGGTGAAGGTGGAGAGTTGGAATCTGGAGATATTTTGAAGCTGGATCAATAAGCTGTTGGAGTAGGCAGGCCCTGAGGAGGCAGATCTTGGGAAAGGCTAAGAACATTTCCCTGAAGGGACATCGGCAGTTAACAGTTCTGGGAGCTGGAGAAATGAGTTGTTGGTCCTCTCATGGGCATCTAGACCAGTATCCACTACATCTACATTTGTACCTTCCGGTGAGGTAACCAGAGTTATGACTGTTATTTCCATTGGGCAGATAAGAAAACTAAAGCTTAAAAACATTGAACAGTTTACTCAGATTCCCAAAGTTGGAGGTTATGCATCTGGATCTCAAACATATTCTGCCAACACCCTTTCCTCAATCCCATAATGCACCTGCCACCTGCCTGCCACAGGTGTTTACTTACTAAGTTGAAGACCAGATTCCATTTGCAGTGCTGAAGTACCTGCTCTTAGAGTGACTGTTGTGACTAAGTTGCATGACTTCATGTGTGGTCAACCTGAAGATCTTTGCCCATGAGCATGGGCATAAGCTGGCACATACCTGTATGTATGAAGGAGTGAAGTGTGCACCTTGCCTCTTCTTCAATTCCTCCCTCCCTCCTTTTGTTCTTTCTTTCTTTCTTTCTTTCTTTCTTTCTTTCTTTCTTTCTTTCTTTCCTTCCTTCCTTCCTTCCTTCCTTCCTTCCTTCCTTCCCTTAAGTAACTCATGATAAGGATAATTACATTTTGTGCCCAGCAAAATACTAAGTACTCTATCCATTTCCCATGTATTTATTACTAAAAGTTTGAATACGAAAGTTAGTGCAAGAACCTGAGTATGGAGCCCTGGAGGGAGATTGGTTTGAGGTGGGGGGGGGGGTATTCCCCTTTGAACACGCTCCTTCAGAGATGCCTGTGGGCCACTTAGGATGAAAGATATAAGGCTTAAGTTCAGAAAAGTCTGCATAGAGAAACCAGTTTGAGAACTTATGAACATTCTCTTCTAAAAATGTTTCCTAAATTTCTGACTGGCAAACCATGAGTTGGTTTCCTACTTTACCTTATCCTTCCTGTTGTCTGTGTGTGTGTGAGTGGAACAGGTAAGCTGAACAAACAACAATTGCATTTAAGACAAACATAACTTTATTTTGCTTCTCACAATCCCTTCAAACTTTATTCAGTGAAGGTTTTCTTTCTCAGATGCTGGATGAATATGCTGGCAGATCCCCAAAGGAAAATGGGGTACCAGTTCCTACCCTTTGAAGCTTCAGGGGCTGGAGGTCACACTTATCAAGGTGAGGGAGAAGATGTGTCCTCCTTCCTTTCTTCCTACTGAGGGGGTGAATGATTCCCTGGTAAAGAAATGATGGCAAATAACCCTCCTTCCCTTACATGTTTCTTCTCTGTTCCTCAGATACATAGGTAAAAAATACCCTGAAGGGGGAAATAAAAGTAACTTAGGAGGTTGCTTAGGCAAAAAGTTTGAGAGAGGTCATGAAGATTCTGGAAGACTGATCCCTATGATTACCCCCAAAGGAAGGGATCTTGAGACAAGCTGGAAGAAGAGCAAAGGAGAGGGTTCTCTTCCTCTCTCTGGTAGCCATGTCTCTCTTTACCTCAAATATCTTGGGATGTAGATTTAGTGGCACTGGCTTCCTGCCTTGTTATGTGCTGTGACATTTCATAGACCACGGTGTGCTTATGCACTAAAGGGGAAACCAGCAATTAGGAGAGGGGCATGGGACTGGAGATAGGCTGAGGTCCTGACTCTCAGAAGGTTCTCTTCATGCATGTACATTTTATTCCTCCATAAATGTTAAGTAAAGGGAAATAGGTAATTTTGTGGATGGGAAAACCATTCTCAACTGCAAAAAAAAAATGCTTATATGATTCCAAGAATTTCAGATTGCAAGTCAGAAATTTCACACTCAAGATGAAATTGGCGAAAAGCCCAGAACTCGCCATTTTCACTCTAGATACGAAAATTCTCACGTGGATTTACTTAGAGTAACCAGGGTGTTAAAAATGTCCTTTAGGCTTAAGATTTATTTGCATATGATCTATTGACATGATTATTTAGTTACCAAATGAATTTGGAGTTGGTTCTGTTATATTGAAACTGTTCAGGAATCATATATTCATTTATTTTTAAGATATTTTGTGATCAGAAAACATTGAGGTTCTTGCAAAGAAGATGGGTATAACTAATGATCTATTGGCATACATCCACATCTTAGATATTTGTAAGAATTCAATATAGTGTTTTTCCCTAACTGGATGCATTAGAACCTTTATTAAGTGGTTAAATCGGTTGAATAAGAGTCTTGGCTTAATCCTCTCTAATTGGATATAGCAATTTCATATTTGTTGTACTCCTATAGAGGGCTATAAACTGCATAGGATACACTGACACATTGTTGTCAGTTCTCCATGCTCCAGAACGTATGTGTGCTCACCCATATAACCGTGCTCCACATGGGCAACAAGCCTTTTAACAAATACAGTGGTCCTCATTCTTTGCGGATCCTGTATTTGCTTGCAAATTTGCCTGCTCACTAAAATTTATTTGTCACCCCCAAATCAATATTTGCAGTGTGTTTTCACTCATTTGCAAACATTTGAGTCACTGAAAAGGTGCATTCCCTGCTGAGGTCAAACAAGGTGACACCCTGCCCTCCTGTTTTAGCTCCCATACTGTAGACAAGTATCCATTTCACATCTAGTCAGTGCCCTGTTTTTCACCACTGCTGATTTTGATGTTTCATAGGCCCCAAACGTGAAGTACTGTCTAATGTTTTCAAGTACGGGAAGGCTGGGATGAGCCTTGTGGAGAAAAGACGTGTGTTAAATAAGCTTTGTTCAGGCACGAGTTTCACTGTCGTTTTCTGTGAGTTCAACATTAAGGAATCAACTATGTATATTAAAGTGTCTTAAATGCATGTAAAGCAAGATTATTTATTGATTGGTTGATGAAAATGGCCAGAGGCTCCTGGGAACCTAATTTGTATTCCCCTTAGGAACAACAGTTCAGTATTCACTAATTCAGTGTTTAGGCTAACTTTATAGAATATGACTACTGCAAATAACAAAAATCAACTGAATCTGCTTTTGACTACATGTTGACTTGGGTATCTCATGCCCTTTGTCCACTGGATTTGATATATTTACATGGATAAGTCCAGTTTTTCATTCAACACATTTTTACTAGGTACTACCTACATGGCAAGCCCAGTTGGATATTGGTGAAAAATGGAGAGTAAAGATACCCACAGTCCCCATCTCACAGGCTAGAGGGAAAGACAGGAGATAAGCACACAGGTCAATGGAAAATTACAAAGGTATGATAATGCTGACAAGACAAAGAATAAGGCATTAGGGGAGCATAGCATGTATTGGAAGGACTGGTCATCATCTCATGGTGTTAGGGTGAGAAGTTCAAGCAGAGATCTGAGGTAGGAAAAACAGTTAGTTAGACGTGGTGTAGAGGTGTGGGTGAGATTTCCAGGCAGAGGAGGCAGTACCTGCACAGGCTCTGTGGCAGCAACAGGCCTGGCTCCTCCAGGGAACTGAGACAACCAGAGCTCCTGGAGATGAGGAGTAAGAAGGGCTTGGAGTAGGATATGGCACGAGAGATAGACACGAAGAGTCAAAAGGAAGCTTGCAACATCTTTGAAGACTCAGGTTTTTATCTAAACGTCCTAGGTAAGCCATTAAAAGGCCTTAAGCCTGGATATGGTCAGGTTTGTAGTTTTAAGCGATCATGCTTGCTTCAGAAGAAAGAATAGATTGGAGCAGTTGAGGAGCCCAGGAGGCTGGTTCTTGTAGAAGTTTGTGCACCAGGTGATGGCGGCAGTGAGTGGATTGGTAGGCGAAGACAGAGGAGAAGGTGCGCTGTGAGCCATGGAGAAGGCAACATTGCTGGTGCGAAAAGCAGACTGACGGATATCGAACGATAGCAGGTGCAGGAGGCTAATGATGGCCCCGTAGATGCTAGCCATATGAGTGCTGGCATAAGAGCATGACGAAATGTGATGCTTCCCTGCCCTGAGTGTGGGGACGCTTGTGAGACTCCATCATAAAAGTGAGATGTGGGGCTTCAAAGTTCAGCTTCCACGTTTGCATGTAATTCTCTTCCAGATTTGCTTTCTTTGAGTAAAATGTTTTTTTCTGCTTTTGAGAACATGTTTTAAAAAGGCATACAGGGCTTTGTTAATATGACTCCCCCCTCGACCCATATTTTACAAAACAAGCAAATAAAGATAGCAAAACGCAGCTTTGCAGAAGTTTTACTGGCCATTAGGAATTATTATGGGATTGAAAATGATAATACTGATTTTATACGTTACTTGTCATGGCATCATTTTATATTATTCTCTGATGTATTTGTAAGGTATGTATTATGTCATTTTATTTCTTGGATATGTTTCATCATGCCAACGAAAATTTTTAAGGGCATATAATGTTCTAAATAGTGCCTTTTTAATTGATGAAAAGATGAAAACGATTCATTCTTTAAAATCTAAGGGTTAATGGGTCTATGCTTAACGAGGTAATTTCTACTTCAGAAAAGTATAAACTAGTATTCTTTTGATACTATTTTTTTACCATCTATTCTGTTCATTGAATGGGTATGGAAGAAGTGAATTTGATTCTGCCCAAATATGCCTTTGCTTTTTGTGTTGCAAAACATCTAGAGAGATTTTCTGTTTAGAAAGTGTTTGTGGCCAACAGGTTGGAAGATAAGCTTACAAGGTGAACATATTGCTCAAGGTCTGAGGTCTCCAGTTCCACCTCTATTTCTCTTGTCAACTTATTAATTCAGTTACAGGAGCCCCCAAGGCTCTGCAAATACAGACATGAAAGGAACCTAGTTTATGTCCTTTGGGGTCTACTAAAAGAAATGGTCATGTAAATGAACCAAACCTGATAAACTAATGGGGAAGCTGCTGTGAGAGCACAGAGGAAGAAGAAATATCAGGAAGGTTTTCTAGAGGAAGGGACATTGAAAGCTTGAAGGAAGAGTTAGGATTGACCAGACAGGTGGGACAACATATACTAAAGTAAGCAAGCATTAAAAACATGACATATTTGGAGAACTGCAAATATTTGGAAGATGGTTATTAATGAATGAAGAAAGATGAAAATTTCATAATGGAAGGACTTCTCATTCCCCAGAGTCTGCCTTTTGGTGTGGGGGATGATGTTGGCTATGTAAGGAGAGATGTTGTGAATGAAGTATTTGATATAATTTCATTGAATTTAAATTAATTAGATAATGGATAGTGTAGACAAGAAAATAATCCTTTTGGGTTTTTATAATTAATTTTGAAATCTTACACCTGCTGGGATGTTGATAAAATAATTAGAATGGTCTAAATTTTTTTTTTAAGCTTATTTATTTATTTTGAGAAGAGATCATGAGTGGGGAAGGGGCAGAGTGAGAGGTAGAGAGAATCCCTAACAAGCTCTGCGCTGACAGCACAGAGCCCCACGCACCTGACGTGGGGCTCAAACTCACAAACCATGAAATCATGACCTGAGCCATAATCAAGAGCTGGACACTTAACTGACTGAGCTACCCTGGCGCCCTGGGTCTAAATGTCTTATAAATTGCTTTCAGGTTTTTTTTTTTTATTAACCTGAAACATCCTCTGTGAGCAGGTCTCTTCTCCTTTCTTCCTTTATTCTTCTTTTCTTCTCCCAGTTCAAGCATAATAAAGATCAATATTTACCATCTTTTAGTTTTCAAGGTAAGACTGAGGTTTTGCAGGCAGGAGATCATGTTTAAACACCTTCCTTCTAAGTCTCTATTTAGATTAGTATCAATTCATTCTTGCAATCTAAGAATTAAAAGTTCCCCTTGATCACATTTTTTTGCTATTTAAAAAAAATTAAAAACCAATTCCAAATTCTTTCAGATATATTCTCTATTTCAGAACTATCTGCCAGTAGAAAATTATTCAGCCCCAAGATTTTTAAAATCGTGCTTTTAATAAGGAGCATGCAAACAGCTTACTTTAAACAGAATATTTCAAGGGAAGTAATGCTGAATATTAGCTAAACCATTTAATATAACTATTTAATCACCTACCCTGATTATAAAATTTTAAAGATCTTAAAATAGATTTCATGCAAAGCCTATGTCTTCTTACATAAACGAAAACAGCATTCTATTATCTCCAGTTTATTATTATAAAAGGTTTTAGGTTTTTCTTTCCAAATTGGATTCAGATCAAAGTTCTAAATAAATGAAACATCTTTTTCTTCTTCTTTAAGCTGTTCTGACTCTGAAGGCCTTGGTTTCCTCAGGTTGGAGCTGATTCAACATCTTGAAATGAAACGACTAATTAAAGTGTTTTTGTATTGGCTTGGAGTCTTTCTTTTTCTCTGGCTGGAGTTCTGTCTCTAGCTGCAGCCAGTGTGGCATGTTCACATTCCTAAATTTTGGTGGAAAATACCGTTGGTTGGGCAACAACAACAACAAAAATATGAATGAAGCATTTGACAATTGATTATCTACCTTTCTCTGCCTGATGCCAAGTAGGATATGTGCCAAGAATCCATCACCACTTTCTTATAACTTCATACCAACCAGGTCCTGTGATAAAATATTTTCTTTATGTGACTATCGACTTTATGCAGTACCTTCTGTCCCATGTTTCTGAGTGCTTATTGATTCCGGAAAAAAATAACTTATTTTATCAGCATTTTTTGAGAGCTTATATTGCCAGGTTTCGAGGATATCATATACTTTGATATTATTTCTTGCCTATTACTTGCCCTGCCCTCTAGACCACAAGGTCTTTTATGAAGAACCCATGGCTTTCTTGCTCCCTGCTTAATCCCTCCCATGGGACAGTGTCTGAACATGATAATGTACTAAAGAAATTGTTAACTGAATAAGTGAGTAGATGGGCTGAATAGAAATAGTCTCTGTGTTCAAAAAGAACATAGACAAATTGGGACAGAGAAGCGAACCAACAGAGGCATTCATAAAAAGAACTACAGAGTACCAATGATAGACCAGTTCCCAAGTGTTTAGGAGGGCTAGGGAATGTCAGGAAACAATTCACAAAGGAGATCCTGTCTCAACAGTATCCTGAAGAGTAAATAAGATCTCCCTAGTGGACCTGAACAAAGAGAGGGGAATATATGGCAGGCCAGGGAAACCACACTGACAAGACATGAAGACTTTATGACAATATTTAATTTCAGATATTTGGGGGCCATGAGGGGGAGATTCCCAGTGGGTTTGGAGCTGAAGATCAAGTCTCTTAACATAATCTTCTTGACTAATCATATGATATATGCATTTATTTATTTACCTTATTTTCCATAGATAGGTTAGGGACCCTGTGAAAATCAAATAAATAATAGACAAGTTGTAGATTGGTCAGATTTAGCTTAAAAGGCTCCTATGAACAATTGTGTAGAATAATTGAAAACTATATAGTTGAGATAGTACAATGCAGTTTTTTAAAAAGGTCTTCAAAATACAGTTGTCTATTTGAGAAGGACCCTCTCATTCCTACACACAGGAGGCATCATTACTTCCAACAATTTATTTTGTGTGGGTCATGTGGAGAAGATTTTGGAGGTGTTATTATCCTCATTTTCTAAGAACTTACAATATAATATGTACTTTCCCATAAGAGGACACAAATAAACAAGAAAAACCATTGGGAATAGGTCTACTATAATGGGCTTTGCAATGTTAAAGACAATGAAGAGTGAAGAATAGAAGAAACTCAGAGTTTGAGTCCAAGCCTGACTAATTAGAGCAGAAAGTGCCTTGCTTTGTGCACACGGACCAGTGGGAAAAAGCATCGTGTACTAGCCTCAGAAGCTTTCAGTTCAAGGAGGTGGTTTGGGGAGACACACTCAGGCAATGGCTGAGTTTGGAAAGGTGGGGAGGTGGGAAATGTGTGGCCAGTGGAGTGTTGAAGGAGGGCTAGAATGTATTTGTGCCCAAAAGAAGTTAAGTAATCTAGGGCACTGAGGGAGAAGTTCTTGAAACACAAGGAAAGAAATCCGGGCCTTATCTTTCATGCGAAAGGCATTATAAATAGTTAGTGAATGTCTCCTTTCTCCAAGAAAAGAATATTGTAAGGGTAAAAAAAGTTATACCTCTGCAGGTAAATTTTGGGGATTATAACTCCATCTACCAGTTAAATTTTGACTTTGAAATGCCATTGTTTTAAAATATCTTTCTCAGTTAGGGTCTTCCTACATGATAGACTATGACAACATCTACTTGGAAGTTCCCTTCCATGTGTATTGTGCCGAGCAGATGTATTTCTGTTTCAACATGGGCATTCTGAGATCTCTTTATGTGGTAGCCTTGAAAGTTGGCCTCCTCTGGTTATGGTTACTGTGGGAACTAAGAGTCCTGTTCTAGTAACCTGTAGAATATGTGCTATGTTTGTCTTCTCTGCTGAGATAGTCATCAGTTATGTGTGCTCTAAATGCATACTAATCTTTCTTTTAGAAGAAGGTTAAAGGATGCCAGGAATGTACCTCTGTGCTCCAGCATATTAAGGAGAATGAAATATCCCTAGAGAAGATGAAAAGAAAATAATTCAGGAAGCATGCTAAAAATAAAAATATATTCTAAAGAAGTACAAGGGAGTACCAGGAAAATCAATACCAGTGTTGAGAGGTATAGGAGTGAATGAATGTGACGTTGGGGGAAAAAGACAAGAAAAAAAATGATCAACTTTATAGCATGACTTAAAACTCTGCTTGAAGAGGAAACAATGTTCTCTTTTTCTGGGAATATTAAGAAGAATTTCTAAGTATTAGCCAGTGAGTAGAATCCTGCTAGAACCTCAGGAGGAAGTGACCCACATTCACTCCCTCTGCCACCCAAACACACACACACTCTCTCTCTCTCTTTCTCTCTCACACACACACACACACACACACACACACACACACACACACACAGAGTGATGATAATGTTTGATGACTCCTCACCAAGAAATATGTAGGTAATAAGATGAGAGTGAAAAGCTGTCTGACAAAACCCAATGTGTCCCCTATTTTCAACTACCCAATGCATTTGCTTTTTGTATACTTAGCTGGAAATGGATGTTTCTGCAAAAATGAACTTAAGATGTATTCCTAGTGATTTGGAAGATTTGAATAAGAAGTTAATGGGCTTATTGGCATAATATATTATTTCTTCTTCCAAAGTCATGACTTTGAAAAAGAGATAAAAAGATACAGGACATAATTGGACAGCAGGATATAAGTAAGAAAATAAAAGAATTTGATCCTCTGGTGTGTGGTTTATGATAAGAAAATGGTAAGTAGCAGATCACATTCCACGAGAACTAGGAAGAAAATATTGTTGAGGAAAGTAGCTGACTGATCTCCTGAGAGCAAGGACCATATCTCATTCATCCCTGCATCTTCAGCATCTAGTACAGTGCTTTGCATATATCAGGGATTTAAAATTAAGATGCTTTAATTTAAGAAGTAGAAAGAAGAAATTGTTAAGCAAATGAAACTATAAATCACAATTCTATAAATGAGACTAGGTAAGAGCAAAAACTAAAACATAACAAAAACAACAAATGGAAGTGCAAGAGGTGTCCATTTATGCTCATGAGAAAACAGCAGGGAAACTGGGCAAGAGCAATAACTTGTGGCTGAACTTGTTACATGTAAGTGCAGAACAATAAGGAATTCAAGCAAAATGAGCTTGAAATGTTAACACAAGGAAGCAGAAATTATCTCATAGCTATCACTATGATTCAGTGAACCAAAATAATAGAAGACCACACACTGTTCCAAGGAAAAACAGTTGAGATGGACGGGAGTCTAGGGGGGTAAATTAAGAACACGATTAATTCAAATCAGTAATGAGCATGTGCTGGGGCTATCAAGATACGAGGATGACTAAGACATAATATTTGATATCAAAAACTTCACAATCACAGATGGATATGGATACATGAGTATTTAACTAAAGTGAGAAGTATAGATAAGAACTATAATTGGTAGTCCCAAAGAGCCGTGTAGTCCTTTCCTGGAGCTACCATAACAGTGTACCACACGCTACATGACTTAAACAACAGACATTTATTATCTCACCATTGTCGCTGGAGGCTGGAAGTTCAAGATCAAGGGATGGATGGAGTTGATTCTTACTGAGGTCGGAGAGGGGGGATCTGTTCCTTGCCTCTCTCCTTGCTTCCGGCAGTTTGCAGATGATCTTTGGTGTCTCTTGGCTTATAGGAGCATCACTGATCTCTTCTTCACATGGCGGTCTTCCTGTGAGCACGTCTGTATCCAAATTTCTCCCTTTTGTAATATTATCAGTCTATTGGCTTAAGACCCACTCTAATAACTTCATCCTAACTTGATAATCTACAAAGACCTTGTTCCTAATAAGGCCACAATCACAGATCCTGGGGGTTAGGACTTCAATATTCTTTCTAAGAGGCACACTTCAACTCATAATAGCTCATAGAACATTGGAATCATTTTAGCATATGGCACAGCATGTCCATCCTGGTGGGAGATAGTAAGAATAGATTTAAAAATTGTTTAAAAATACAAAATTTAGCACTAAGGTGAGAAATAAGACGGTTGGAAATGGGGAGGTCTGCCTATTCAGTTAAGAAATTGAATTTGTGAAATAGAACTTGATTTTCAAATTCGCTAACCATTAACTGACCATGTACTATGGGCCAGATGCCATGCATGCCACCACAGATACAAAATTGCTAAGATAGTCACCATTTCCAGAGCACATAATAAACACTTAATTTTATTTTGGGTGAAAAATGTCTCTCTCTCAGTCCATAGAAAACATAGTGTGCCCATGAGTGTGGATTAAACTCCCAATATCTGGAAATAAGAATTTACTTCTGATTCTGTGGGGAATTTGCGAGAACTTGGGAGAGAGTGACCACATCATCACAACATGATTACAATGAGAGAAAGAATGGCGGGTATAACCAGACACACCCCCACACTTTAAGAAAGCACATGCTATAAATCTCAGGGGAAAAAAGAGTTGCAGTTCTGTAACCAGAGAGAACCATAGGATGCTAGCAGTCTCATATAATGAGTTGGCCCAAACTGGGTGAGGTGCCTCACACAGGGTTGTCTGTCTCCCTCACAGCCCTAAGATTTGACTTTCATATCCAGCACCTAGGGCTTGTAGACCTTGAATCCATCCTTGCTGAATTGTGAAATCTGTTCCAAAAATAGTATAGAGAACACACACACACACAAACACAGATACAAAATCACTTTTTGACGTAATATTATAAAAGTTTGAAATAAGTTTTTAACAAAAACTTTAAAAAGTGGACATTTAGTTAGTCTTCAGGTTTGCATTAGGAGAGGCAATGCTGTTATGAATGCATTCTTGCAGATGGGCTCTGGGTACTTGTCTGCCCGTTTCTGTAGGATTTGTATGACCCTTTACTGCATCCAATCTGCTTTAAATCTCTCTCCCACAGTGCAGCCAGAACGAGCCATGCGACACGAGCGTCTCTTGAGTGTCTCCCCATTGCCTGCAAACTAAGTGTTTACAATATTTTTGTGACTTGTCCCAGCCTCCACGCCCACACTTCATCTCTAGCCATACAGGACAACATGCTGAAGTCAATTTTACAACTCTGCTTGTGCTCTCGCTGTTCCCTTTCTATTTTCACCTGATTCAATCTTACCTTTCAAGATTTCAGAAGCTTCCCTGAATTTTCAGCCTGGGTGAAATGCCAACTCTGACTCCATAGAATCCTTGCATAACTCTAACTTAGCAAAGGCATGAAAATGATCTCTCGATGGTCCCTCTGTGCCACTACCAGAGTAAACTCTCTTTGTGGAGAGGCCATGAGTTTTCATCCTTGTAACCACACAGTCCCAAGTGTAATGTGTAATGTCAGGCTTAATATAGGTTGGATTTTAATATTCATAACCATGGAAATAAGGTGTCTGTGCTGATGCATCATCACACACACTGCCAACCAATAGTGTGATTGGTGAGAATTGACTGTTTGGGATAGGAGAGGGTGGGAGGCCAGAATGCCTTCAGAACATTCTATGAATGAGGTGACCTAGGTGGAATCAATTGGAACTTCGTGGCCTAATGGAAGGGCTCAATTAACATTTGCTGAAATTGAATGAAATCAATCATTTATTTATTCATTCACTCAAAAATATTTTATTCAAAAATTGCAATATCCCAGAATAGTGCTGGAGGAACGAAAAGAAAGAAGTTGAGGCAGATATGTAAACAAAGCGTGACTATGTGATAGCGTGAGTGTCCTAATAATTCTCTGCCTAATGCGCTGTAAGGGTCCATAGGAGGAAGACACTAACTCCGTCAGAAGGCATCAGAGAAGGTGTAGGAGTTGTTCGCCTGTTTTCCCTCCGATGCATCCTCTGCCCTTCTCTGTCCTCTACTGTGTGTCAGGGAGCGATATTTCCAAAGCTGTCTTGTCTCCTGGCTCCCAAGGAGGCCACTGCAGAGGCACGGTGGAGAACTGAAGGGCAAGTTGAGGGAATAAATCACTGTCTCTCTTTCCGTTCCTTTGTTTGGACGGGCATTCACTCCAGTAGCTGCTGAGTTTCCTGCATGACTCCAGGTTCCACTGGGCAGGTCCCTGTCATTCCAACGTTCTCCAAGCAGCACAGCACCTTGGCTCTGCAAACACCATCTTCTTCCTGAACACCTCTTGCCTTTTCTAGTCTCTTGACTGTCCCCAGATAGGCTTCTTGGCTTTTCTATTGCCTGTGAAATCCATATTCAATAGTAAAAGTCAATGAAACACCTCAACTGCTCTTTCCCAACTCAGCCTTGGCTGATTGAGAAGCTTCCCACAGAAAGGCAGATTTAAAAGCTAGTACGATGGGGCTGATTCTACAGATTTCATTCCTTTTCATACTTAGTATTCTGCTACTGTCTTGCTTGTGGCTATAGGCAAAGTTTTAATTTGCCCTGGACTCATATTTCTTACCTAAAAAAAATCAGAAAAAATATAATGTATTTGGTCATCTTGGAATTCACTCATTCATTCATTCATGCATGCATGCATTTGGCAAATTTTGCTGAAGCTCTACCCCCTGGAGATGCCATGCCAGACCTAGGAATGTATCACTATCAGGAAAGATGTGATCCAGGTTGCACCACAGACAAAGGGAATGAAAGATGCTTGAACCACATTCACTTTTGGAAGATGCTAGCTTTGATAACAGCACCTTAATATTCATATTTCCTTTAAAGCATTACTTTTCCAGATCAGCATGCTTGATCCTTGAACAATGCAGGGGTTAATATGCTGACCTCCTGCATAGTTGAAAACCCACGTATAACTTTTGAGTTCCCCAAAACTTAACTACTAAGAGCCTACTGTTGACTGCCTTAACAATAACAGAAATGGTCAATTAACATATATTTTGTATGTTGCATGTGTTAAATACTATATTCTTATAATAAAGGAAGCTAGAGAAAAGAAAATGTTTTTAAGAAAGTCATAAGGAAAAGAAAATACATTTATAGTGCTGTACCAGAATTTATCAATCAATCAATCAATCAATCAATAAAAAGCCATGTGTAAGTGGACCCGTGCAGTTCAAACCATGTTGTTCAAGGGTTACCTGTGTTAGTAAATGACCATGTTATTGTTTGAGGATCACAAAGTCTGTGGAAATCTCTCATTAAAATTAGATGGAGGCCACAGATGTTTTTAGCTCATGCAGCTTTATAAATACAACTAAAGGAATTGTGAAATTTATAGTTTTGAATAACCCCAAAGTGATTTGCTGTAACCTTCTTAATCAACAGACCTGCAATTAGGGAACACATGCGCCCTCTTTGTGGATCACTCTGAATGAAATATGTTTGGCAAGAATTTCTTCTCAGAAACTGCTTTTGTTCAGGAATGCTTGCCCTTCCTTTATGTGCTAGGATAGGGTCTTTCACAGTGAAGAATAAATGATTATCTCAAAAGGATGAGGGATGAACTTAATCAATCCCTTATTCTGTAGGTGGGAGCATATCAAATTTATTGAATTTTGATCAGGAGAAATCTTAGTTTTATATACTTTCAGAATATAAATTTTAATATCCTCCAGAAATACATTTCAGTATCAGGAAGTTTTTCATCTTATCTAAACCTCCCAGGCTGTTCTTAGCGACGATGAAGGACAATTGGCTACAATCCTCTGTATCACAGACTGAAACCATAACTATGTGTGCATTTACTCTTCCATTCAACAAATTTTTACTGAGCATCTACTACTAAGAGTCAGGCCCTGGGATAAAATAGTGAGCAAAACCACACATGGCCCCGGAGATTTCATGGCCAAAGGATCTTTGTTTCTTATATTTTTCTTTGACCTATTTTTCCAATCATTAATTTCTATTCATACCATCTCATTTACATGCCGTGTGGTTTTGGGTAAGCCATTAATACTGTGAAATCAGTTTTCTGAACCTGTAAAATGGGGTCAGGTGTACTACTTAGTTCACAGAGTTGTTTTGAGGCTTGAATGA
The DNA here is from genome assembly GCF_018350195.1 of Panthera tigris. Taxonomy (NCBI): domain Eukaryota; kingdom Metazoa; phylum Chordata; class Mammalia; order Carnivora; family Felidae; genus Panthera; species Panthera tigris. The sequence goes on along the minus strand of NC_056660.1, from coordinate 13,376,280 downwards.
GCAAATTGATGCTCAACGGCTTCTCTGAGTCTCAGTTCATTTGTTTTTAAAGTGGAAATAACATTACATACTTTCCAAAATTGGGTTGAGTATTAAGTGAACTAACATATGTGAAAGCAAAGGTACGTTGCAGTTACTAAATAAATGTTATTTCCTTCCTACCTTTTTTTTTTTAGTAGTACCACTAAAAGTTACAAGAAATCCTTAATATCACAGTTGATTGCCCTCTAGGGTTACCCAACCTTGCATACAGTAAGTTAAGCATCCCACTTTGGCTCAGGTCACGATCTCACAGTTCATGGGTTCGCACCCTGCGTTGGGGTCTGTGCCGACAGCTCAGAGCCTGGAGCCTGCTTTGGATTCCGTGTCTCCCTCTCTCTCTGCCCCTCCCCTGCTTGTGCTCCATCTCTCTCTCAAAAATAAACAAACACTAAAAAATTTAACAACAACAACAACAACAACAACAACAACAACCCAGAGAGCCCTGTAAGATAAAACACAGATTTTGCAAAGCAGATAATCCATTCTCCTTCCTGACATTCTGATTACCATTTTGTGTGTTCTTAGGGCAACTCAGATTATAGTACATTTTCAATTACCTAACCAATAGAAGGGAGAAATGGTGAAAATAATCTACTATGACAGATAACCCAAACCCTGGATAGATGCAAAAATCATTAATATTCATTTATTTTAGAATGTTTGCTGATTCAATCCACGTTTATCAAAAGTCTTCCAGGCAAAGCCTTATGTTGGGTGCTATTTGTTTCAAAATAATTGTGACAACAGATTTACCCTAGCAATTGATTGGCTTGTACTTATTTTTAAATTGATTTACATTCCTTAAGCACAGGGTGGCTGATGTTAGAAGATGGGGCAGCTCAAGGTGGAGTGGTAAGAGAAGGGTCAGGCTGAGATTAGAAATTCACTCCAGCAATAGTCTGTGTGTAATTTCACCTGTAAAATGATGACTTCCCAGAAAGAAAGAAAGTTTAGCACTTCATGAGCAGGACTTTCAGCGTGAGAGAGCCTTAAGGACATTTCTACATGACTGAGCGCTACCCTCCCTCTCTATAGAGGCTGCAGTGATGACCTTCGATCATGTGCCTCCAATGGGCCATGGAGAGGGTACTGGGCACAGGATACAGATATTTCCAGTGTGAGCCTACAGGGAGCATCAGGTACTGAAAGGATGATTTAAAGACTTAGCAGGATCACCCACTTCTTCACACGATTCAACACTGGAGGATGGGATGACCAGCGAACTGTACAAAGTTAACACCAACTGATAAAACAGCAATGCATCTCTTCTACGATTTCTTTAAAATGGCCCTGGTAATTTAAGATGGAAATACCTGTTTACTGGATTTTAATTTAGTAAATTAAAATCATGCACCAAGATCATTTGGGAAATGAAGGGCAACAAAGCCAGAGTCAACTCACGAAATATGTTTTGGTCTCGACAGGGAAGCTTCTGAAGTCTGTGAAGTCTGTTTTGAGATGTCAGGGTGCTTTGGGTGTTGCTGTGACCAAGTTCCAATTCTTCCTTTAGTAAACCTAGGCAGCATTTGGCAGTATCCATTCAAGAGTATACCATTCTCATTAAATGTTCTAGCAATTCAGAGTAGTGAGTTCTTGGTGTATCAGATTTGGAGTCGGAGGGAAGAACATTGAGTAGGCACTTCTGCACCTGTGGTGGGGGTAGAGATGTCATTTACATTTTGGCATAATTATTGACAAAGTTAGGGATGAATGGATGAATACGTTGATGTGGTATTTACATTCGCTGAGAATTCAATGTAGAAAGCCGATAATTAGGATATTTGGAAACATGTAGTTTTGAACATTTTTCTCTTTCACTGGGAAAGTACATGGGACACAACTAGAAGCCCTGTATAGTGGACGGGAGACTAAGAAGATATTCATAAATTTCTCTCATGCTCCCTAATCAAAATGTTCCTGTGTTTCCTTCTCAAAAATCATCACTGTATCAGGAAACACATATCTCCGTGATATCTCCTGAATCCAAATAGGATCAAATGAAATGAGTTTATTTCTCCTTGTTCAAAAATCCTTTTTTTTTTTTTTTTTTTTTTGTACCAGGAAGAGATAAATATCTCCAAAGGAAAATGAAGAGGAACTCAGAGGAGAATCTAATTGCCCACTTCAATCACTCCCACTCAAAATGCCTGGCTAAAAGATGGGCAGACAGAGCAGCAGCCTTTTGGCAAAAATTTTAATAAAAAGAAAGGGGAAAAATTGTTCCAGCAAGAGTTCTGTAGAAAAATGGAGACAGCTGCTGCTTTTTCTCCAGCCTGCTATCTCTTTTACCAGACCCGAAGACCATCCAGTTCTTAGTTTTAATTAATCACTTGCAGGTTTGATGGTAGAGAAAAATGGGGTTCACCTACTGCCTCCTGGCCAAGGAGCAAAGTTCCCAGAGAGGGGTGGACTACATGTCAGTCAAGGAAAAAAAAAAAAAACACACTTCCAAAGAGACCAGAATGTGAATTTTTCTTAATGTTTCCTCAGTGGCTTTCATTCTCCTCACTGAGGCGACTTTGCAAGCCCTATTATCAACCCATTTTAACTTTTTGCACCCCTGTAAATTCAAACTCCGATCAACACAACTACTTTAAAGTTGTGTCCAGATCCCTCCAACATTCCGAAGCCCTCATTCAAATTCTTTCCCCTCCAGGAGGCCTTCCTTGATTAATTAAGACATCCACACTGTCTAAACTTCCTCCATCTGAGGAAAGAATCCTGGGGCCGCTTTTAGACTAAGCTGGAGCAGGGCAATTGCAAGCACTAGAATGGGAGCCAAAGAAGCAAGAAAGCCAAAGGTCAGTTTTTGAAAAGCAGCTGAGTCATACTTGAATGCAATTTAAAGGCTGTAGTTAGGACTCGAGGCTGGGACTAAGAATTTGGAACTGCAGAATTAAATCAGGAACGTAGATTTCATGCTGTTTAAGAGGAAAGCGTCAGAGTATTGACCATGAAAGAGACGAACTCCCCAGAGTCCACACTGGCTGGTAGCTGGCATCAGGGTGGAGGGAGAGTGTCAGAGCCCTACAAGGTTCTTGAACTGCTTGGCTCGCACCAAGCACTAATTAATGCATTTTCTGTTTTCTTACGTAACCCTACAAAAAACCCAGGGGCTTCTGGTGTCTTAAGGAGGTCAAGTTGGAGAAGGTCAGTTAGTGTTAACATAGAAATAAAAAGGAAATCCATTTTTTTTTACCTGCCTCTATTAAAGAACTTTCAAGGGGATCCGATTCTACATTGACTGCTCCTTTTTAATTGTCCAAGACCCTGCAGCCTTTCTCATCACAAACTCCAAACTTCCTTCACTGCTCAGCCTGAGATTTTCTTCACTCTGTTCCCCTGGCAGGAGTCCTTCATTATGTACCTAGTGAAACCTCTCGACTATTCTTACAGGTTTCTTCTCAGTCTTCTGTTTGGTCCTCTCAACCCATTGTCCAGATTCTACATCAGACAGATCAAGGACCTGGACTAGCCCAGCCTTGTTAGCAGGCAGGAAGTTGGGGAAGAAGGCGGCAGGCTGTGCTCATTAGTGAGTCTTGGCTCCCGCTCAGCTTTTTGTCTTTTATGTTCCCCTGCATCGATCCTCTTGTTTTTGATGAGCCCTGCTTTTCTGACCCCAGTAAAATAGTCTGTCCCATCACTCTGACCTTTCCAGATTTGAATTCCTAGAGGATAAGGTCTAAAATATTAGGCACTTTCGAATCACTTACTGTGTGATGCAAATAAGCTACTTGTAATCAGAATGACAGTGGGGAAGATTAGATCTGAAATGACTTAGAGAAAAGTGGAAACGCAGGGCTGAATCTCGTTGGGTAGGTGTCCAGTTGAGTCAGGGGCAGTAGGAAGGATTGAAGACACTGGCATATCTACTCAACTTCTTAATGATCTTTTCACAGTAACCCATTTGCTTTGAGGACTACATAAGGTAGTGTTGTTATAGAAACATAATCCCGAATATAGGGAACATTTAGGGAGGAATATTAATAATAGATACCATTTACTGAAAATTCACTACATGCTAGACTCTATTACATACTTTGATAGTTCTTATAATAGACCTAAAATGTAGCTATTTATCTATCCCCATTTTACAGTTATAGATGCTGAACCTCATTCTGAAGAATTTATCTAAGGTCATGCAATGAATAAATGACAGAACAGTAAATTAAACTCATGCTTTCTTCACCATTAATCTGGATTCACAAATGCACCTACCCATACACAGAACACATGCCTCATGTGACTACATGTACCAGATACAGGACACATGCACAGCATGTATAGGACATATTTATATACCTACTTATTTATACCTAGAACTATATGTGTGTCAGACCAAATAGAACTATTAAGAATAGAAAGAGGCAGTGGGTTAATATTGTTGTGACCAAAGGGATCAAATTTCATCTGAAACAAAATTCAGTTTTATAGGAGGTTTTCAAAAGGACAGAATTATCAATTATTTTGGTTTATCCTCACATGCTATCACTGCAGTTACTCATTTTTCTTGTAATGTGAATTTTATAACTAAACTTAAGGAAATAGTTTTCCATTTAACTTAAAGATATCCACGGGGTATGTGAACTTGATTTTTAAAGTGGGGGAAGGTAAAAGATAAAAGCAGAGCGTGGAATGTGGGCATGGGGGGAGACCAGAAAGGCTCATGTCTTCATTCAATTCTGTGTCAGTTACGACCACCCCTTCCATACCCAACACATAGCAAACGTGTTACTGAGAAGGTGGATGCGAAGTCTCCATGTTCCGGGAGCTCATCTTCTGATAAGTCAATAATGAATAAATGTGATTGGTGCTCAATGTTCTCAAGCCATGGGACTGCAAAGGAGAGAGCAACTCATTCTATAGATACACGGATGGATTGAAAAGGAAGTTTTCTGCTGTGTCATAGGATGGAAAGGCATTTTAAAAATGGAGAACAAGAGGCGCCTGGGCGGCTCAGTCAGTTAAGCATCTGCCTCTTGATTTCGGCTCAGGTCATGATCTCATCATCATGAGACTGAGCCCTGCATTGGGCTCCATGCTGAGTGTGGAGCCTGCTTAGCCTTCTCTTTCTCCCTCTCCCTCTGCTCCTCCCCAGTTTGTGTACACACGTGCAAGCTCTCTCTCACTCTAAAAAGAGAGAAATAAGAAAGAAAGAAAGAAAGAAAGAAAGAAAGAAAGAAAGAAAGAAAGAAAGAGAAAAAGAAGGAAAGAAGAAAGAAAGAAAGAAAGAAAGAAAGAAAGAAAGAAAGAAAGAAAAGGAAAGAAAGAAAGAAAGAAAGAAAGAAAGAAAGAAAGAAAGAAAAGGAAAGAAAGAAAGAAAGAAAGAAAGAAAGAAAGAAAGAAAGAAAGAAAGAGAAAGAAAGAAGAAAGAAAAGTTTAAAAAAATGGAGAACAAAGGATAGGACAGTTCTATTGGGAGTTCCTGCATGAGCAAAGGTAGGGAGTTGCAGAACAGGCAGTGCTTGCAGAAAAACAAAGTAATTAGCTAGTTGACTACTTGGGGTTGGACAATAGGTACGGACCAAAGGAAAGCAAGTGGGATTAAAAATGTCTGGGGCCCTGCTGGAAATAGATACATTCAAGTATTCTTCTGGTTCTCAAGGAAAACATGGAAGCTGTCTTCTTTGGATCAATATTGAAAAGTTGGCACAGCTAGAGGAATTTTTTTTGTTTAATAATTGGGCTTCACTGTCTCTCTCACCAGCTGAGAGAGGAGTTAGTTTCTTTTATAGTTAGTTTCTTTAAATATTAGTTTCCATGACTTCATTAACAAATTGCTAAAAGAACAGACATTTATTTTCTTACAGTGGTGGAGGACAGAGGTCCAAAATGATGTTAGAGGTCTAAAACCAAGGTGCCAGCAGGGCTGGTTCCTTCTGGAGGCTCCCAAAAAGAATCAGGTCCTTGTCTCTTCCAGCTTCTGATGGCTGCACACGTTCCCTGGCTTGTGACCACATCACTCCAATCTGCTCTGTCACATTGCCTTCTCGTCTCTACTCAAATCTTCCCTCTTTCTCTCTCATACAAGGACACTTGTGATTACATTTGTGGAAGATCCTGGCAAGCTCTCTATATCCAGATCCTTAATATAATCACCCTGCAAGGTTCTTTTTGCCATATAATAATTACAAACTCCAGGAATCCAGACGTGGTTGTCTTTGGATACCGTTATTCAGCCTACCGCAAGCATCTTGGCCTCTCAGTTCTTTGGTCCTTCCCAGATGGACTGTTTGTGTCTCCAGACACTGCTGAGATGTGTTTGGCTCCTTGGGCTGCACATTTCTCTTTCAGTGAACTCTGCAGCCATCTGAACCAATTGTGGCCTTGAGGTCTGCGTCTCTTCTGTGGAGGGTAGAATCTGGCTGAATGATCCTTGAATGACAGGATTTGATGTAAATAACATGGGGCAGGGAATGGCAGCTGCTGATAGCTAAGCAATGCCAGCAATGAAAGGATCAGAACACATGGAAGAAGGTGCTAGGACATGTTGAAAATTCGGGTGCTTGCTGTTGGTACAGGGCCAGATCGATAAGAACAAGGGACAGAGAAAGGGCAGTTTGCAGACAAATTTCTGCAGACATCAAAGTCCCTCTTTCCAGTTTTGCCCTGGAGCCATCTTCTTTTGTTGTTTTTCCCTGCCCACGTCCAATCTGTCACACTAGCCTGCTGGTTCTGTCTCTTTACATCCCTGTGTCTATTCTTTTCCCATCTGATCATTTACATCTACGAGGCTCTGATTCCCTGACCTGGTCCATGAAAACCTGAACTGCTCATGTTCGCCACTCAAGCCTCTCTGGCGATCACACCAGCTGCATTTCTCTCTTCATTTGTCTTGCTGGTCTCTTTTCTGTTTCAGTGCAAATGATCAATCCCTATCGTTTTCTCCAGAGACCCTTCCCTCTTACCTTTATCTCAAGGCACGGTTGAGCTCCCTATTTGGGAGCTGGGAAAACTATCTTGCCTAGTTTTCCTTATGTCATCGTACATAGTACTTCTCTTTCTTTTCAGTGGTCGCATTTTCTGGCCTGCCTGCCTTCCACATCTCTGGAAATTTCGTGACACGGAAGCCCCTAATCCCATCAACATTGGCTAAAATACCACCTTCTCCATTAGCTCTGTAATTAAATGGAGAGTCAGTGTGGTGCAGTCTTCCAGCCGCAAGGGCACTGAGTACTTTCACTTTATACGTCATTGGGTGGTGGTAAGGCTGGAATTATACGGCACGGGAGCTTAGAATAATGTGGGGATGTAGGAAGCACTCAGTAAACATTAGCAGTTGTCATTATCATCATGATTACTGGTTAGTACCCTTAGTTTTACACTAAAGATCAGTTCTTTCTCACATTATTGATCAGTTAATATATGTAGATCCGTTCTTTCTAGTTTGCCTATCTTGTCCATTTTTGTAGCAAGTCTATATCAGTACAGACTACTTTTGAAAATGTGTTCTGCAGGGGCGCCTGGGTGGCTCAGTCGGCTAAGCGTCCGACTTCGGCTCAGGTCATGATCTCACAGTTTGTGAGTTTGAGCCCCGCATCGGGCTCTGCTGACAACTCAGAGCTCAGAGCCTGGAGCCTGCTTCGGATTCTATGTCTCCCTCTCTCTCTCTGCTCCTCCCCTGCTCATGCTTGGTCTCTCTCTCCTTCAAAAATAAATAAAAAATTAAAAAGAAAAAAGAAAATGTGTTCTGCAGTTCAATGACTAATGTTTTGATTAGTGTCTAGCACAGGACAAAGCCTTTAAGGACATTTATGAAGAATCGCTCAAATATGATAATTCTTTAAAAAGAAAGATTATAAAGAAGAAAAGAAACTATCGATGCCTCACACCACCTTCATCACGTGCTCTACTCATTACCATAATCCAGAGCCATCAGCACACAGAGACGGCGGAAGTGACAATTTATCATGAGAGTTGGGACTGAGCGTTCTGACTTGATTGGACTTATTCTCTTAACCAATGCCAACTGTCAGGGGTAAAAAGGATGGCTCATATAAGCAACTTGAATTTCAAAAGTGGTTTCTGTCTTCCTGATCTGATGTAAGTTTATCACCCGATCAAGTGAGAAAAAGACCTGTTTAAGGTTATGTCAGGTGACACTGTTCTTCAGATTGAACTGAGCATTCTCCTGATCCAAATCTATCAATGTGTAGACCTTCTGCTTCATTTGTATTCACTCCCTAAGAGTGTGCCATATGCACTTACAAAGAAATACACATCTGTATCTGTAGGAGAGGGCCAGGCATCTCTGAAAAGAAGCCAGCCAGAAGGAAAAGGACAGATTCTGTCTACCTTGCTCACCAATGCATGGCATGAGGCGCAACATGATGAACACATTGAAAGTGTATCATAGAGGGGTGCCTGGGTGGCTCAGTTGGTTAACTATCTAACTCTTGATTTTGGCTCAAGTCCTGATCTCACAGTTTGTGAGATTGAACCCCATGTCAGGCTCTACACTGGCAGTGCAAAGCCTGCTTGGGATTCTCTCCCTCCCTCTCTCTCTCTGCACCTCCCTTGTGCTCTCTCTCTCTCTCTCTCTCTCTCTCAAAATAAATAAATAAACTTAAAAAAAAATAAAGTGTGTCATTGATAAATGAACAAGTGAATGAACTGACAAGTCCAGGGACCGTGGAGGAGACATGACTTCTCTTCCTTTGAATATGAGAACACGGTTCCTCCTTGTCTATCCTCTACTGTAGGTCAGGTTGAGCACAACTTCGGAGTGTCTTCTCTGTAGAAGTCTGCTTAGGCCTTGAGGCCCCTAAAGGGAGGGGTGGAACAGGGAGTATCACAGTTGCTCCATCCTCTCTCTTCAAGGTCCACAAGGGCTAACTTAGGATGCATTAGCTCATTAAAGCCTTTATTCTAATGTAGTTACTATGCCTTTATTTTCTCCTTAAAGTGCAAATTATGAAGATTGCTTGTGTGAAAACTGACCTTTTTTTTTTTTTTTTTTTACAAAATGTTTCCATACAGTCAACATGCCTTTGCAGTGTCATTTAGAAATATATTTGAGGCATTAAAAAGCAAAGAGAACTAGCATTATTTCTCTCTCATTTTCTGGAACAAAATTCCTACCCTTTTTTAAAAGGTAAAAAAAATAATACGTTTCTATACCATCCCCCAAAACAGTTTTTAGAAATACTTACCAGGTGCCAAGTAGTACTTGGTAGTGGATATTTGTTGGGATTAGCTGCCCAGCAACCACCTAGCTTTTCTACTTGGAAAGAATCCCATAGAAGTTGAAGGGAGACAGATATTAGGTTTAGTAGCTCCTTGGCTGCTAGAAGGTAAACACATGAACACGCCTGGTCCATCCAGTGCCCTCACCAAGGCATAGAATCCAGAGCCTATAATGTAAATACCTGAGAACAGCTTGGAAGTCTGGCTGACTCGCAGCGATGGTGCTCTGGTAAGTTGCAGGCCTCTATGGTAGCAGCATCCTGTATTCAGTAGGTGCTCGTGGTATCCATGCCCATGGTGATGATGCACAGTAAACCACAACGGTGACCGCAGCCTCCTGGCCACGTTCCTTAGAAGGCACAATTGAAGTTGTGTTTCTGGCTGCCTGGACTTTTCATGGCTCCTGACTTCTTCAAATCTGGTTTTAAAGCCTTCTCACTGATACTGGAAGAAGATGGTCTTCCAAAAGTTTCAGTGCAAATCAAACGACATTTATCAAAATTCAATGAGAAAATATGGTACCTAGCTCCTAGGCATTTATAGTTACAGATAAGCCTGTCTTTCAACAACCTTAATAACATATGTAAAAACGAAGATTCACAAATCCAATAAATTAAATGTGAGTATTTCTTTCATCCTAAAGGTTTTCGATAAATTGTTAACTCCCCTGTGGATTCCGAATAATGTAAGGGATATATAGACAATGCATTAAAATAAATATAGCTATCAAAATAGCCCACAAGAGGACACATTTAGTTAAAAAATATGTAGGGTTGCAATGGCAAAATGGCAATCTTGCATTCAGATGTCAAAATCTGAATTTGTAGGGAGGATGAGCAGATCTGAATTGTGGAGACTTGAAGCTCTTCTCCAGGCCCTGGTCTTCTCAGAACAACTGCTCTTTAGGGCTTTCCTCTTACACTTGGATTCCTGGATCTGAACCTCTTCAATTCAGCTAACACAATCCATCCTTTGAACAAAGCATTGCGGTATTTACCTAAGGACAGGGTAGAAGTGGTGGTTGTGGAGTTTATAGTTCATTTTAGAAGCACCGCCTTTCTTGATTTGCCTTCATACTGCGAGCACTTTGTTCCTCTTCGAAAAACATGTACTTATCATATTTCACTGTAATCAAGGAACCAAAAATAGTTCTGAAATGGGCTTAGCATCTTTACTCCAGGTGTGGAGTTTCTGTTGTTCTTTTCTGTCTTCAGGCCATGGTGGAAGAATCCACCTGGTTGTTTAGATTTCTGCGGCAATGTCAGATGGTATGAATTCATCTGCACCCACCTAGTCGATATCTTAATTTTTAAACTATCTTAGAGAGAGATCCTAAGAGGAAATCAATCAATGGTGAAAATGAAGAAACATGGCTCTAATAATGGATAGCACTTCACTTTACTACATGGAAATTTGAAAGTACTATTAACAAGAGTAGTAAATGAAAAGTATAGTCTCTGTTGTATTTGTGGTTTTCTTAAGCCTTAAATGATCCCAGATTTGGGGGAGGAGAAAGCGAAAGGGAAGTTCACTAAGCTCTGATATTTACATTTCTCCCAGTCTCTGTGCCTAAGAAAAATGTCCTGTTTAAAAATGTGTGCAAAAATCCGTATATATAAGTAAGCATATACTTATAGCTGAAGAACCTTGTCTTGATAACTGTGCTCCTATATTTTAAAACTAATATCAACTTTTAAAAATGCTGAGTTGATTGCAATTTCTGAAGCTTTAAAGGCAAATTTGGCATTGCTGGAATCTTCATTGTGCTTCTTCTGGGTGATGAACTGATTCTTCTCTGAAACTCAACCTTCTTCCGTCGAGCCCCTTCATGCCTTCCAAGCACTTTTACAAAACTTTGCTCTGGGTAAGTTGAAATCTTTGGATGACCACGTTCTTTCATTCCTTCCCTGCTACCTATAAGCTGCCCTCCTCCCAAATTCAAAGGAGCAGGGACTCTCCTACTCTCCAGCGTCGGCACTGTGAATTCATGCCCTCTGCTCCCCCAGAGACTCCTCCATCAACTCCTCTCTTTTTTCTTTAGCCTCCCTTTACTACTGACACCCCCTTCTTATGCCTCCCTCACTCTTAACATAGAAACATATAGTCAGTTATCCCTCATGTGAGAGCCAAAACGCCAACATTTTATTAAGCCCTAAACATTCTCTGTGTCAGCTCTTTGAGGGACAAACCCAGCCCTGCTCTGTCTCTTACTCACTCTGACCCTGTGGTCTGACTTCCAATCCCACCCGCTGCGACAAGGCTCTGACACAGGCCCCCGATTATCCACAATCATGGAAGCCAGCAGACTCATCCCAGTTCATATCTCACTAGATCTGCCTTATATTTGATCCTAATGGTCACAACCTCAAATTAAAAACTCTCCTTGGGGAGCCTGGGTGGCTCAGTTGGTTAAGCATCCCACTTAGGCTCAGGTCAAAATCTTGTGGTTTGTGGGTTTGTGCCCCACATTGGGCTCTGAGCTGATGGCTCAGAGCCTGGAGCCTGCTTCAGATTCTGTGTCTCCCTCTCTCTCTCTGCTCATCCCCTGCTCACTTGTGTTCTGTTTCTCTCTCTCTCAAAAATAGATAAACATTAAAAAATTTTAAAAAGCCTCTCCTTCATTGGCTCCTCTGGCATTTCTCTCTTAAGGTTTCCATGCTTCCCCTCTGACCTCTCTTTACCACGTATAGATTTATTATTTTGGGCCAAACTTTTGATATTCCCCAGGATTATGTCCTTAACACTGCCCTCTCCCCTTTATGTTTCCCACCAAAGCCCATGGTTTCATTTATGACCGATACTCTGGTGATCCCCTAATCCATATTGTTCATAGATCTTTCTGTCAGCCTCCAGCTCACATTTTCTGTAATGTGTGAGACATGTCCAAGACTTAATTTGTTACACTGTTGCTCCAATCCTAACTTTGCATCCTCCAGTGACCCTAGGAGGAAACAAAGACACAGATAACATCTTAGATATTTTCTGCATTGACCCTGATTCCGCCATGCTTCCCATCTGTTACTAATTCCTATATTCTGCCTTAAGCCAGATTCTCTGTAAACCACCATCTCTTTCTTGACCATGGCCATTTCTCTAGTCTTAGTTTCAGGACCATATTCCTTCTCCTCTTGACCACTGTAACAGCTTCCTGAGAACTGGTTTCCGCCCTGCCTCTACTCCCTCTACTGTAATGCTCTTTACTGCTGCCATAGCAGTGTTTTCTGAATCACAAAACTGCTTATGTGACTCCTTTGTTTGAAAACTGTAAATGTCCACATCCTTCATAGAGTTTTCAGGATAAAGAGCCAATCCCTTAGTTTAATGTGCAAGGTCTTTGTGTTTTAGACTCCTCTCTTCTCTGTACGATATTTCCAAAGTTTGTTTCCAGGAATACAGGGGGAAAGAGGGAGAGGGGTTCTTTTTTCCCACTGAAGGCCTTTCATATGTTAATGTGCACTATTAGTCTACCAGAGGTGATAACAGTTTATAACCATACGGTGTTTCCTCAAATTGTTTGGCGGAGGCATCTTTTTTTCCAAGGACACTTGCCCTTAGACACTATAGTGTAGCCAAATGGAGATTCTTGAGGTTCCCAGGAAATATACTTTTTTTAAATATGAAATTTATTGTCAAATTGGTTTCCATACAACACCCAGTGCTCATCCCAACAGGTGCCCTCCTCAACACCCATCACCCACCCTCCCCTCCCTCCCACCCCCCCATCAACCCTCAGTTTATTCTCTTATCGTTTGGCTCTCTCCTGTGAAAATATGCTTTTTTTTCACCTCTGCCTCACACAGGCGTACCCCTCTGCCTACCATATCTTTTCCTGATGGTTCCTATTTTTTTTGTAGGATTAGTATCACTGCCTCTGAGCATTCCTCCCTGCTTGTCTTCACCTCCTGGATCTGATTTTGAATTTTTTCCCCCGTGTGCCCGTTAAACTCCAGTCAAAGTGTATACAATGTATTCACATCTGACTCTGTAACAGTCAGACTATGTCCTATTTCACTTTGTGTCATAGGCATCAATATATATTGCCTGGCACAGAATAGATGTTCAATAACTGTTTGCTGGATTTAAAATGAATAAATGGGTTGGGTTGGAGAAGAGGCAAATGTGACCCAAGATATGGCATTCTTGTGGAAAGGTTTGTGATCAGGACAATGGCTGCAACCAGCTGTGCGCTTCTTAGAAGGGGAGGGCTGGAATGTAAGGGGGGAGAGTAGAGAGAGCTTAGGGAGAGAGGGAACAAATGTCCTGCTGGAGGAACTGGATTGGGGCCTTGCTTCCCTGCTAATCTATAATGGATAATTTAACAAAATCAGATTTTTAAATGACTTTTGTCTGATCATTAAAAAACATTTACGTTTGTTATGGAAAATGTGGAAGTCGCAGGGAAGCACAGTGAAGAAAATATTACCATTACTAAAAAAAAAAAATCGTTCTTAAGATCCAGGATGAAGTTGCCGCTCAGATCAGCAAAATTGAATTATACTAACATTATTTTGAGACATGCTTTTCTTTATTTAATGATGGGCTATAATCATTTTTCCAGGTCATTTTATATTCTTACACAATGTGATTTTTAATAACCGCAGTGCATTCCATTGTATGCTTCCTCCAACTTTGTTTGATCATTAATTATTATTGGATATTAGGCTGTTTAAAATTTTTTACTACTTTAAATAACATCACGATGAAGGTACTTGTACTTAAGAAATTTCTGGGTCAAAGGGTTCGTACATTCTGGTGATTCTGATTGCAATTTGTCTTTTAGAAAGATGATATCAATTTGTACTTTAATCAACAGTATATGAGAGTGATAATTTTCACTCATTCTCATCAATTGGATTCCAAAAAGAACTCTCTCCTATTTGGGAGATAAAAAATGGTATCTCCCTTAATTTCAGGGTTTTTTTTTTGTTATTAATGATATTACAACTTTATTCATTAAGTTTTTGACCATTTGTATTTTTCCTTTATAAAATGTCCTTTGTCCATCTCTATTGGGCTATATATTTTGATTTTATGGATGAATATGTAATGTGGATTATTACTAAATTACCTTTTGAAACACAGATTAGTGTTATTAAAATAGTTAATGATAAATATTACAGATGTTCTAAAACTAAAAATTTAGATGTCAGTAAATCCTTAAAACTAGATGGCAGCCATTTAGTCTTGGTAGTTCTCAAGAATGAAATTGTAGAATTTTTGGCCAATTAATTGCTTCCCTCTCATCTGTGTTCCCAGAATATACTTTATTATATTATATTTTTATTTTATTTTTTTAATTAAACATGTTTTTTAATGTTGATTCATTTTTGAGAGACAGAGACAGGACAGAGCATGATCAGAGGAGGGGCAGAGAGAGAGGGGGACACAGAATCCAAAGCAGGGTCCAGGCTCTAAGCTGTTAGCACAGAGCCCAACGTGAGGCGGGAACTCATGGACGGGGAGATCATGACGTGAGACAAAGTCGGCCACTCAACTGACTGAGCCACCCAGGTGCTCCCCAGAATATATTTTAAATCATACCATATGCAAGTATTCTTAATTATGTTTTGACCAGCACGCTCTGTGTGGGCCTTTGAGTGAAGGACCACAGTCTTTGGATTTAGAAAAAGCTGGGTTAGAAGCTCCACTTTTATAGTTCGTGAATTTGAAATTCAGTCTCCCTAAAGTTGTTTTATTTTCTGTAACAAATCGGCTTAACAAACAATTGGGTTAATATCTTTGACACTGGGTTAGTGTTTAAGTGAGATATGATAGAAAAGGAGTCTAGGTCAATACTTAGAACATAGTAGATGTGCTATAATGAACCTAATAATAGTATTTCGTGATTGTTTACTATATATGATCTGGACAAAAAAATAATAATAGTGCACAAGCTTTGGCAAAACTCTGCCTCGTCCACACTAAGGAAGAGTCTGTCTTGCCAGCTTTGCTCCTGGCTCCATGTCTAAGCCTGGAGGTTTTGTGAGATCAGTTGGATGACAGACCAGACTACAGAGTTACAGTGAAAAAGGTGCTGAAGACGGATCTCCATGAGGCTGTGAGGCGACTGAGCCTCTGGCTGAAATAAACAGGCAAGATCTTCTGGCTCCAGAGCCTGTGTCCTTGCCAAATTTAATATATTTTAAACCAAATTTTTTATATATTTCCTAGACTGAGTTCCCTTCCCAATAATCTAGTTTCTGTGAGCAGCGTCCCTTTGGAGTCATCTCTATTTCCACTCTTTTCCTTAATTTGTCATCCTGTTGAGCTTTCTGAAATGTTTGCTAGAATCTCCCTTTCTGCTCCCATGTCTGCTGCCTAGTGTGGGTCCTCATCAATTTTGATTTGGGCAAATGCAGCTGCCTGCTTTCCTGTCTCCCAACTGGAGACCCTCCATGACATGATTGCTCGCCATCTACGTCAAATCCAAGTCCTCTTGTTCTCTTAAAGCCCTGTCATTTTGTTACCAGGTTTGGATCCTTAGACCCAGCAATTATACAAACAAGGTTGGACCCCAAATTTAAAAGCACTGGCAAGTCTTAACTGGGGCAACAGCTGCAGTGGAAGGGAGACACAATCACGACAAAGGTGCCAGATGGACTCCCTGAACAACAGCGGGAAAATACAGGGAGTTGGGCACACAGGAACAGTTGACAAAACATGCTTATTCATACATCATATATTGCATTTGCATGTTAAGTCTTCACCTCTGGGGATGATTTTTAGCATTGTAATGAGGGGAAACGTCTGTGAAAAGTCACACTTGGCAGCCATCTTGTCTTGGACTAATTTGAAGGGTCTAGGCTTGCTTCTTGGCTGGTGCTTTGCTCTGCAAGAAAAAGCAATAGCTGCCAGCAGGTTGTTCTACAAGAAAAGTGATAACAGTCACCAGGGAGTGTCCCTCGTGCATAGGAGCTTGTTTCCCGGATCCCTGACTCTCTCATCAGTTTGGCCCCTATATTCATTGTATTCAGTCACACTTTTTCCTACTATCCGGTGTGACCTTTCTGTCCTGCAGAACACAAATCATGCTTATTTTTGGTGCCCCTGGTGCTCTTCCTTCTGCTCAGAGCAACCTATCAAAATCCTGAGCACCTCTCAAGGCTTAGCTTGCGTTCTTTCCTCCATGAGGCTTTCTCAGATTTGTGTCTTACTTTTCTGAGTCCCTGTTCCCTGATAATTACATTTAAGGTCAATGGTTTTTGTGTATCGTTTTTTTCTCTGCAGCCCTGCTGTGGAGACTCTGGAGGGAATGCTCATCTATACACATCTATGGCTTTTCCAGTGACTGGTCCAGGTCTGGTACACATACTTTCTATCAATGCCTTATGAATAGGATGTGGCTGCAGTGGGACAGCCCCAGACTGTCAGGGTCCTTTCTGCCCCCGAGCCTTCATTTGCTGCTGGGAATGCTCCCTCCCTCTAGCGCATCCTGTACAGTCCTTGATGATCTGCCGATCTTTCTTGCCAACCACAGCTCTTTCTCTTTTTCTCTCCCGAAGATTTTTCTGGTGTATATTGATCTCCGCCCTTCCTACTCTGCGCAGCACAAATTGTCATCTCTATCCTTTTTGACACTTAACTGTATGCTGTTGGTTATAGCCACATCAGTACTTCATGTTTGGTGAGCTGTGAGCATTTTCTACTTTGAGAAGCCTGGGGCCTGTTTTCAGGCTGAGGAGCGTCCTTATGTTTCCCTTCTTCCACTCTCAGGCCCTAGGGATAACTCAGCCTTTCTTTCGTCTTTGCAATAACCTCTACCTACTTTATTTCTTGGGTTCTTTTACTATTAACACTGGCTGAAGTCAGCCCCTTGTATTATGCAAACAAGCATAGAGTTCTTTTAAATTTTTAGGGCTCAGCTAATAACTAAAGGGAATATGAATTTGAAGGAAAATACAGGGATGCTACACAGATACACAAAATAAGCTACACAAATATAAGGAATAATATTATCTTTATAATATTTTATTTATCATTTCTGATATTGTTTACCAGCTGCAACCCAGAAAGGCTGCTTATCTCTAGCATTTTTCTTGTAATTGAATAACTTAGTTACTTGCACAACAATTTACTATGCATAAGGCACTGGGTTAGCACTGAGATTGGCAGATGGATAAGACAGAATTCCTGCCGTTAACCTACAAATATGCTCAAGCCCTTGTATTGGAAAAAGTACCAAATTCTCCTTATACCTCCTCATTTCTTCAGAACCTACAACATAGGTCTTAAAAGTCCCATTTTTCCATTGAGCTCTTTAGTCCTTAAAGTATAATTAGAGGGGGAATAATAGGCTCTAACTAGTGTCTTATAGTTGCAACTTCATCATAACTATAAAATGTTGGAACTGGCATTTTTAATATGAATGGTGGAAGCTATCCATGGACATGAGATTTATCATTCTAAGTAATTCTCTTGGGAGTCTACACATTTATTTCACTGATGTTGCTCTCGTTAAAAAACATTTTTTAGCATCTTTTTAGATATTGTTTTCAAACCAATCTGATCGCCATTTAGGCAAATTATACCCAACACATTTTAGCTGCACTTAATTTTGTATCCTAAATAGTAGACTCTAGCTTAATCACAAAACTTATTTTTTAGACTCAGCTTAGAATAACTTCTGGTTATTTCCAAAAAATATACATACGTACCCCCAGATGGTAAAAATTTGGCACTTTGGGGTAGATCTCGCACAAAATGTGCTTGTAGTTCTAAAAACAGATCATCAAATGGAATTCTCCGTAGGTTCTGAGCAAGGACAGAATGATTAAACTTTGTGTAAAGCTTCCCAAAGGGGTCATTTTGATTGACAATCCCATGCTAGGTTGGGTTACCTGGAGATAGACTTTGAGATGTAAAGTTGCCTGCGGAGCGCGTCCTGGGAAATGCTCTTGGGAGCACTTCTTTACCCTGTAAAGAAGTGAGAAAAGTAGGACTGGGTAGAAGGGAGAAGCGGACTCTCAACACAACTGTTGCATAGATACAAGGATTTAGGATTCTAGAAGACCATAAAACATTCCAATAAGTCATATGCCCTGAATATCACTCAAATTATACAAAAGACTAAGGCAATTTAGTAAGGAGTGTTGCTTCATGGATACGATATACACTGATCTGACAGTAAGCTTCTCATTTGATAAATGTAGGCCTACTAATACAGATCGAATTATGCCACTTAATAAAATGGTCAACAAAGGGCAGCCGGTTAGAGAATCCCAATGTAATTTAAATTTCTTAAGTAGATCGCAATTTTATTATAATTACAGGAATTATTTCTCAGTTTCTCTACTTAAGTTGGTCCAATTTTATTGTTTGAAGTATATTTTGATTAACATTGAATCTACACCAGCAGGTTTATGTGGAGAAAGGAGAAAGTAATCTATGCTAATCAGTTCAGTTGGGCTCAACCAATGCCTGGAGTAAGGGGCAGCTGAACTCCTGTCTTAGCATTAGCATTTCAGTAAAACCCTCAGCCTGGCTGATGCTTGTTACTTCGCTGAACAGATAATAGCTGAATGAATAAATGAATAAATAAATAAGTGTATATTATTTTACTGGTTCCAATTTACTCTCAAACAAGAAAGAGCACCATGAATGGTCAGCCTGCACCTTTAGGCTGTGTAGATAGGATGCTCTATTAGAACTTGTCTGGCTAAGTGAGCATAGGGGAACTTTAGTCCCTAAATCTGATAAATCAGGGTGCTGTCTTGATTGCAGGGCCTTCCACCATATCCACAAATTCTTTATCAAGTCCCCTTTCACCCAGGTCTCCTGTGCTTCCCTC
Source organism: Panthera tigris (assembly GCF_018350195.1). NCBI lineage: Eukaryota > Metazoa > Chordata > Mammalia > Carnivora > Felidae > Panthera > Panthera tigris. Next base: position 13,357,265 of record NC_056660.1, on the reverse strand, counting down.
TATGTGCATATACCTCCCTCGTAGCATTTAGGGATCCGTGTGTCCATTTATCCCCACACTGGTTTCTGAGCTACTCAGTGGAAGCAACAGCTAACTACTACCCGAATCAGATGATAGGGATTTTAATAGCTTCACTTTATAAATGAGAAAGAAACACTAGAACTTTCTCAAAGTCTGACAGCTACTCAGAGATGGAGCCATGACTCAAACTCATGACATTGTATCTCTCCTTACCTGTGTCTGTAGAGAGTTATGTCCTAATCATGTCTGTATGTCCAATATGAAGAGAGTGCCTGACACATAAAGGACCTATAACAGATAATTTTCAGCTGCCCAAGTAATTGAAAGTTCCCTTTAATAAACTCAGCCATCTTAAAGAATATAATAGCTATACTTTTTTTAAAGTTTATTTACATTTGAGAGAGAGAGTGTGTGTGTGTGTGTACATGGGAGAGGGGCATAGAGAGAGAGGGTCAGAGGATCTGAAGCGGCCTCTGTGTTGACAGCAGTGAGCCCGATGCAGGACTTGAACTCACAAACCATGAGATCAGGACCTGAGCTAAGGTTGGACACTTAATTGACTGAGCCAGCCAGGTGCCCCAAGGAATATAATTGACTATAATCTACGTAGGTTTTCTTGTCCAACCGAAGTTGTATCCCACACAGACAATCCAGCATATTCTCTGTCCCTGTTGTTCTAACTTCTGAGACACAGGGACTATTACTGACTCTGAGGAAGTATCCTTCCAACCTGTAACAAGATCCAATCTTTTCCCCTAGAGTTAGAAATCCCAGTGGAGAGACAGACCTCTTTTGGGAGAGGGGTAAGGAAAAAATGTAACTATTCATCTGGTAGGTACCAGAATTCTACATGGCCTTTCAAATCATTCATTTACCCTTTCATTTGTCCCCTTTCCTCATGAGGTCTATTACCAATCACCATAATGGTAAGAATAATCCCTGGTGCATTTGTAGGAGAGCACATGAATAGGGAATATTAACATTAATTCTCAGTGCAGACTTTACTATTAGGGCCGCTGATTTGCTAATGAGTTGATAGGTGATGGGGCTGGATCCAAGATGAAGAGAAACATAAAATGAAGAAAAGCACTTATTCTGAGGGACAAGTCATTACCCAAACTATTGGTACCTTCAAGGACTCCCAAATCTACGTGTTCTTATCAGGGTCACTGAAGACCTTAGAAGAAATCTTTCAAAGCTTGAGTGAACCCACCTGCCTAGGTAGCCAATTGGTCTACCAAGTTGTGGTAGTGTTCCAAGATAACGAGAGAACAGCTAATTTGATTTCCCATCGGAATAAGGCTTGCTGGGCTGCAGATCACATTGGTGCACTGGTTTTTCTGTTAGTCTCCTGAAGGTCATTGTGAACTTAAATTAATTTTCTATTTCATTATCATTGCATGTTCCCGATATTTAGGCAGCAGAACTTTGTGATGGCTTCATGACTGGTTCTGCAAGGCTGATGGAAATCTCTGGTGATCTACTAGTTTTTCTGGCACGGTTTGCCACTTAACCATGCACCACCCCTGTCCTGTTCAGAGTTTCGATGCCACCCTACTTACACTGCCTTGCATCGTTGTCTGTCATAGTATCTGAATTCTTTGCCTATTCTTTTGGTGTGTGGAGGAGAATGAGAGTTGAGCTGAGATAAAGCATGTATTACAAAGACATAGGAGTTAGCATATAGCATTTCCTGAATGAGATTTCAGGACTTTTTAACTATTTCTTGCCTTTTAAGTTGAAGGAGATGCCCTGATGTATAAGAGCATATTCTGACACTAAGTTTTCTACATTACGGTACAAAAGGTACTAACAAAGAGCACTCCATCTGGAAAGAAAATGCATATTTATCTTGAAGAGAATGATGGCAATCACAACCAAAAAATTAACAAAGACAGTATCCAAAGGCTGCTCTAACACATTACCACAAGCTTAGTGACTTAAAGCAACAGAGATTTATTATCTGACTGTTCTGAAGGTCAGAATTCAAGGTATCGGCAGGGCTAAATCAAGGTATCGGCAGAGCCTTGCTCCTTCTGGAGGCTCTGTGAGAGAATCCATTCCTCGCCTTCCCTAACTTTCAGAGGCAGCCCATGTTCCTTTGCTCATGGCCACATCCCTTCAACCTGTGCTGCCATCCTCACACCTTCTTCCCTATCTCTACCCCTCCTGCTTCCCTTGCGATTACATTGGGCTCACCCAGATAATCCAAGGTAATCTCCCCATCTCAAGGTCTTAACTACATCTGCAAAGCCCATTTTGCCACGTAAGGTAACATATACAGGTTCTGTGGATTAGGGCAGGGATATATGCAGCGGCTCATTATTTCTCCCTATCACACATACTATTGCTTCTGGTGTTGAATAAAAGATTTATTTGAGTAGGTAAGAAATATGACCCCGTGCATGCTGAAAGACAGAATGGAGGTTAGTAGTACACCACGCAGTCATTTCACCCTGCTTCCCTCTCTTTGGCCCTCTTGTGTTGTCCATCTGCTACTGAACGTACATTAACATTACATTCATGCACTTGCTTGCATATTTTTCCTTCTTCCCTTATCTATGGACAACACTTAGGCACTTACACCTGTGCTATGCATGTGTCTACACATGAACATACAAACTCGACAAAGACCTCATCACAGTGGCAAAAGTGAACTCCCTTCTGAGCCCTTTCCCGGTAGCATCTGTGGCAGTGGAGTGCTCATCCAGCTTGGGATTTCTCATCTCAGAAATTGTTGAGGTAGGAAATAGCTTTCCTGAATCCTCAGGATCTCTCTGAGAACATCATTAGATATAATTTTCTGACTACATTGTACTACAGAGAGCCTTCCATGTCTGGAATATCGACATCTTGTCTGCGTCCACCCTTTATGACATGGCTCCAGGCAGAATAGGAACTGTCTAAAATCTCAAATAATTCGTTTTTGATATAACAAAGTTTAAAACTCTGGTTACACTGATGCTACAAAAACCAAAAATCAACACACACACACATACATATATGTGAGAATGTTCTAACATAAGTAATAATTGTACATTTCAATAAGACTAAATGATTCAGAGGAATTATCAGGAAAGAGCTCAAATATGAATCTTGCTTGCTTATTTATTTATTTATAAATGTTTCTTTATTTTGAGAGAGAGAGAGCACAGGCACCTGAGCAGAGGAGGGGTAGAGAGAGAGAGAGAGAGAGAGAGAGAGAGAGAGAATCCCAAATAGGCTCCACACTGTCAGCACAGAGCCTGATGTGGGGCTTGATGCCATGAACTGTGAGATCATGACCGGAGCCAAAATCAAGAGTCAGAGGCTTAACCGACTGAGCCACCCAGGCACCCTGAATCTTTAGTCTTTTAAAAAGTTCTTTATGTCTTTCCTTAAGGGAAAACTGGGTTTGCTTTTGCTAAGCAGCTTTTAATTTCCTTTTTATTTTAGGTTCTACGGGATGTATATAATTTACAGTTTTCAAGATGTTCATTGTTTATTCTACATGAAAGTGATACAGTGTTATCATACATTTTAATTGATGATATAGAGTTAATCACTTTTTTGGTTCAGCAACCAATGTATTAATTTCTAAAGTGGTTCCTCGTTCATAACCATTGTTTTAGGCTATTAAAATGAAATTATTCTCGAAATTACTTTGCAAAAGGCTAAATATTAATTTTGCATTTTCTCAATCATGAGACTTCTTTGAAACGTTCATGGTACAGAGTAGTATGAAATGGTACACCAGGCGGTACTGTGACTTCTCCATTATTCAAGAGTCTTTCCTCAAGCAGAGACTTCAGGCAATTTGTGACTTTGTGATCAATTGCTTGTGGCTATTTTTTGGTTTTCCCACTTACAAAGCTACGAACTGTTTTTGTTTGTTTGTTTTTTAGAATAATAATTTAGGCCGGCTCTTGAGGAGAAAATTGCAATAATAATCAGTGATTGCAACACGTTTTAGAAAAATGAGAGATTGAAAAATAGATTTACTGTGTTCACCAACAGATTCACTGAAAACTAAGAGACAGTCCTGGAGTGTGGTCTAGCGAAGAAGATGATTCACTCTCAGATAATTTAGAATGTTCCGTGGTTTTTGCTCTGATGGAGGTAAGAACTGAGTGGTAAGATACAGAGGCATGGAACTGCCTCATTTTGTTTGGGAAAGCTAAGGCAAGCTTCACAGTAATGGTGTTTGAAATGTCTTTGTGTTCTTGTGCTTTTCCAGATAGGGATATGACCGGGGGAGTGCACTATGGATTGGCCAGCCAGTCAGAGGGGAGAGATGGGAACTTTTTTCTCATATAGATCATAAAATTGCTATAGGCATGATGAAGAAGTGATACAGGACTTTAAATATATAGACATATCTTGACAGTCTTATTCTGCTAAAAGTGAAGCAGCTGATAAGCTCTTGCCTGGTTTTGCTGGCGGGTTCCTCATTTATAGGTAGTAATGAAAGAAAAATGTTAGTGAAATCGCTTGTCCAATTTGAAAAGTTTTCTGACTTTGCAGAAGAAATTTATCAGATGACTGCAGTTTTGCACAGTGATAAGCCATAGACTCAAGTGTCAGCTATGCTCATTCAAACCCCAGGTATACTATTTACCAGCTGAATTAATTTGAACAAGTTACTTCTTTGAGTCACACGATTTTTATTTGTGTAATGAAGAAAATGCTCATTCATATCACATAAAATTGCTGTCGGGTTTACACAAGATAGTGCTTATAACATGTTTGGCACACAGTAGGCACTCAAGTATTTGTTGTTTTTATTATGATTAAAAATAACTTTAGAAAAGGGGCGCCTGGGTGGTTCAGTTGGGTAAGCAGCCAACTTTGGCTCAGGTCATGATCTCACAGTTCATGGGTTTGCGCCCTACGTCGGGGTCTGTGCTGATAGCTCAGAGCCTGGAGCCTGTCTCAGATTCTGTGTCTCCCTCTCTCTCTGCCCCTCCCCTGCTTGCCCTCTGTCTCTCTCTCTCTGTCTCTTTGTCTCTCTCTCTCTCAAAAATGAATAAACATTAAAAAATTTTTTAAAAAGAACTTTAGATAGGTATCAATGAACAAAGCCTGCATAGACCTGTCTTGCTATGCTGTATTACTCACGAACATTACTTTACTTTACAACCTACATGTCTGGCGTAAAAAGGCAGAACTGTCTTTGAGGAGTTGGAATCAATTATGTGTTAACAAGACCAACATGTATTTGGAATTTTTAACCCTTCTGCCATTAATTAATCTGGGAACTATGGTAATAAAATTTAAGATTTTTCTTCTTTTAAAACTAGCTGTGAATTGCATCTAAATTTACATTAAGTAGGCTATCAAAATCTTCTGCTTTTATTACAAAAGACTTGTGTAGTGGAGAGAGACAGTTTAAATGCATAAGGAATGAGGTAGAATAATGATTTGGTGCATATATTCTGATAATTACTACTTCCTTTCCCCAGGCTCCCCTGCGATAAATGTGCTGTCTTTTTAAACTTCATTAACAAGAGATTACAAATTTTAATGGGGTACAATAATTTTACCTTAATTTTAGAGCAATGCATTCCAGGTATCTGATGTTCCTGAGTTATTTTCCCTGAAATAACCTCATGATTCAGAAAAGTTCTTTAAGAATTGAAATACTATATAGTGTTAGTACCAAATGCATTAATAATTTAATTCTCATGTTAGAAATCATTAAATCTTTAATAATGCAAGGGAAACAACAGACAATTGTGTTCTTCTACAAAAACCAAAATCTTTTGACCGACTTTAAAAATTTTAATAAGAATTTAGATTTTTGTAGCAGTATGTGTGGCTTAGTGGATAACACACTAAGAAAATCTGGGAGCCAGATCTAAGGGCCTAAACTGACTGGGCTATAATTCAAGAAAGCACTTGGACCATTTTAACATTTTATGAAAAATCACAGCAACAATGAATATGTTTCAATACTGAAAATGGCAGCTGTTCAATTCAGAGACCACCATGGACAAAATCCTGGCCTTTCATTCACTGGTCTGGCATCTAATCTTTGTCACATTGATTTTTTTTTTTTTCTTTTCTGATTGTGTTTCATATCCAGTGATGTTTTTAAACCTCTGAATTTGAAGAATGATAATCTACTGAAGCAGTTAAATACACAGATCCACAAGTTTACACAAAATCCATTTCCAAAGTTCAAGAAAGAGCTAAAAAAACTTTTCCAGAATGGTTTGCATTTAGAAGGAACTTCTAAGTGGGAAACAGAAATTTTCCCCCAAGAGAAATTGTCCTTTAAAACTGTCAAGAATAAACAAACAACAACAATTATTCTCTGGTTCTCGCTTCTCCAAACACTAATAGCTTTCCAGATTGGTCCTGTGGGATATGAGAAGCCTCTGCGTTTTCTCTAAGTAAGAATTTTTGGATTTGACTCCATACTTGTAATTTTTTTTCCTGCCTCATCATGTTATCAATTACACCCTGAGGCATTTTTCAGCTTCTGTTTAATTGATTTCCATACTGTTCTGTAGAGACTGTCACTGGTCATCAATTCCTTCAGCGTTTAATTAATTAATTAATTAATTTTTGAAAGGGGGGATGGGTAGGACAGGACAGCATCTTAATATGTTTCATTATGACTCCTTCATTCAGTATGACTTTCTATCCAGCTGATCCAATGGACTGGCTCAGAGAAAGGGCACAATTCAGATAATTTAAAAAAATAAAAATAAAAGAATTAGTAGATGCAGTCATTCCCTTCTCAGCTAATTTGTTGGCCCTTAGGGATTTTACCTGTGGAGAAATTATGTGGCAAATTGCTTTCGGACAATCCTGCTGGAGTCAGAAGCTCTTTGTTCTTCAAGGACTTCTCTCCCACCTAGCCCGATTAGCCCCTTGTCTCCTGTGACTTCAAGGTCATCTGTCCTCTGAAACCATTTCCTGCCCATGCCAGGAGATAAAATAAGGAGGGAGCTCCAGTACAATTTATTGGAAAGGGCAAGAGATTTTCAGTTAGGTAAGTTGGAATTTCCTTGATTTACAGATGGTTAAAATGAGTTGAGGAGGAAAAATGTTTTTCTATCTTCTTAGTTTTGTACCTGAGGACTGAAAATTAAATAAGAAAAGACAGATCAATAGGGGAAAAGGAACACACTTTTTATAATTTTTTCATGCACAGGAGTTACAGAAAAGAAATGAAAGTCAAAGCAATGGTTAGACTTAGGTGCTTATATACCCCTTTAACAAAAAGAAGAAGGTTTGGGCTTCAAGGGACAATAAATTGTGGGGAAGATACCAGGAAATATATGGGAGAGCTAATGGCAGTTAAGAATTATTTTTGTGAGGTCCATTTATGCAAGCTCATCTTGGTGTCAACTCTCCATCTTCAATGACAAGAGTTGCTCCTCTCTACCCGGAATGGGGGTGAAGGGAATGAAGTGAGGGGGAGAGAAAGGCCCCTCCCTCAAAGGGAAATTTATGCCTTGATTTTAGACAGACAAAGGGAGGGCAGAGAACTCTTCCTATATCTATTAATTCTCAATTGCTTTATGCCAAAGTGACACATGTGGATTGGCACATTCTGATCCCTTTCATGAGGATAATTATAGGTGACTCGTCAATAACTGTCAAATTCCTTTGGATTTACCTTTCATCTTCCCTGTTCTATTCATACCCCCTCCCCACATCTTTTCACTCTTGGCCCAGAGAACTTTTTCACAAGGTCTTTGTATATGTCCCTCATTTCTATTACCTGATTTCCTAGATAGAATCTTTCCTTTCTTACCCTCCTTGTATCCATAAGTAAACTTAACTTTCTCTTTCTTATCTGGCTTTGGTGACCTTGATGTATGATCAGATCATTCCTGACCAACTGGACTCCTAGGCCTAACTCCAGCGCCAGCTCTTTTCTCCAATGGTCATTCAATGTATATTACAAAGTCAAGGTCTCAGGGATGCATCTTGTCAAGGCATCTTCATCTATGATGATATTATCACCTGCTGAGAACTTCTCGGGGAATACAAATTAACAAGAAAGAAATCTCTTCTGTATTTTATTCTTCATGCTGAGATACTTTTGAAAACTACGTGACATATAATGTCATCAGTTTTATCAACCGTATTGGCTTTCTCTTTCTATCAAATAACTTTCAACTCATGGAGTAATGTTAGCTCCCTCTTACTTCTTTCATAATTAGTTATGATTAAGTCATCTCAAACATTTCTTACTTTAGCCATTTCTTTACTGTCCCAGACCATCCCTACCTCACCTCATATCTGAATAGTGCTTTCAGTATCTATCCCTTTAGATTCTATACTCTTTCCCTTTTCCAGTCTGCCACATTGATCTAAATATACTATTTTTGCATTATGCTATTCTCCTGAAATACTTCCAACGTCTCTTTATGGTCTAAGAGATAAAACCAAAGTTGTTATTTTGGAATTTCAAATATTTTGCAGAGCACCTGGGTGGCTCAGTCGATTAAGTGTCCAACTATTGATTTTGGCTAAGGTCATGATCTCACATTCATGGGATCAAGCCCTGTATTGGGCTTTGCTGAGCATGGAGGCTGCTTGAGATTCTCTCTCTCTTTCTCTCTCTCTCTCTCTCTCTCTCTCTCTCTCTGCCTGTCTCCTCCACTCATGTGTTCTCTCTCTCTTTCAAATAAATAAAAAATATACAAATAAAATATTTTTCAACCTAGATCCTTCTTCTGTCTACTTCTATCCTTATCATATCCTATACCTTTGAAAGAATTCTTTAACAAGGACTGATCAGGCTTTTTTAATCACAGTTCATAAAAAACCTACATGGCACCCAGCCCTTGCAACTCAGACATTCCTGCCACTTCATTTCCATTCTTTCCTCAAACCTTAAATCAAGCATTTGCTGACCATACCTCCTGGTTGGTCTGGAACATGCACAATTTTGCCTGTGACCTCATTATATTTAGAATAAGTTCCCTCTTTGTCCTTCAAAAGTGTCCTGTTTTGGAAGAGAAATGATATGGTCACTCTACTTATGAATCTTTCCTTTTATATCCCAAACTACAGTGATTATTTCCCTCTAGAATCCATTGAGACTTTTCTGTCTAAAGCACATAGTATTGCCCATAATAAAATGTGCCTACTGTATACAAGGTGCCTTAATATGTTATCTTTACTTTAATCTATAATCTATTAAATCTATCTTTTAGATAAGAAAAAAAACTACAAAGAGTGGTTTTAAATAACTTACCAGAGGCAGTTGTAGAGGCAGTTGTAGAAGACCTTTGATTTACACTTTGAGCCATTTGTCTTCAGGGCTTGTGCCTGGTTCCTGAAGTCCAGGCCAGAGGTTTCACGAAGGACAGGGCCTATCCTTTATTGTGTAGAATTTATGGAGAGTTTCTTGCTTGAAGGAGGATTTAATCTATGTTTGGTTTTGGGTAAACCTCCGTATTTATAATCCAAAAGAAATCCTTTGAGGGCACTCATTTCCTATACTAAGTTTGAAGGCTGCTTCAGAGTGAACCCTTTCTTCCTACAATTTTTTTTTTTTGCTTATTTATTTATTCTGAAAGTGAGAGAGAGAGAGAGAGCACGTGGGAGAAGCAGAGAGAAAATCCCAAGCAGGCTCTGCATTATCAGCACAGAGCCCGATGTGGGGTTTGAACCCACGAACCGTGAGATCATGACCTGAGCCAAAACCAAGAGTCGGATGCTTAACCCACTGAGCCACCCAGGCACCCCAACCCTTTCTTTCTAAAATGATGTATATTGGGTAGCTCACTTACTTCTTCCCAAGTCAAATCTGGGGACAAGCACAGGCCTTGTCTTTCATGAAGCCTCAGGCCGGGGCTTCAGGGAACTTGGCTGGAACTGCAAATACGTTCCTCCAGTTTGAAGGCTGCATCTTTTGCTTCACCTGTGGCAACCCCCAGTTGAATCACATGGTGGTAGTGGCGGTGGAGTCAACACTTGAAGTGCCATTCAATTATCGGGATTTTTTTTTTAAGTTTATTTGTTTGTTTTGAGAGAGACAGAGAGAGGGAGAGAACCTCAAGCAGGCTCCACACTGTCATCGTGGAGCTAGTACGGGGCTCCGTCTCACCAACCTTGAGCTCATGATCTGAACTGAAACCAAGAGTTGAACACTTAACTTACTGAGCCACCTAGGCACCCTAGGAATTTTTTTTTTAAATAAAACAAAGCCATCTATACACTCATCAGAAATTACTTATTTTAGAGTTTGCTGAGGAATACAACCATATTAAATAAAGTACTTACGCATTGTGTAAGCCCACCTTAAAAAACTTTGCTGGAAAATGCTTGCAGAAAGCAATTGTCTTATACAAACCACACAGAAGTTGAAGTAATCCTCTTGTTCTCTTCAAATGGAGGTGGACAAGGCTATTAACTTTCTGTTGTCCTTATGTCCCTTCACCTATCCTTTTAAAATTTTTATTAGGCGCTTTAATGTGTGGGTTGAAATCAATAGAGGACAAGCTATTAAAAATTATTGGCCGGCTGTGGCTCCTCACTAAATATTAAAGCAGCTTGGCAAATTAGCACATACCTCAAGGCATTAAGCCTGGGAGAAATAATGATCTAGGCAAATAGACAGTATAATCCAAATAGAAAATATGGCCAGCATGCTGCTTTGGGGTTTCCTTTGGCTGTTGTTGTTCACCGTTAACATTATTCTCTTTTTTGCTTTTATTAGTGTGAGGAGATGAGATGGGGAGCATTAACTATTGGAAGGATCCATTTTAAGGACATATTATATCAGGATCTAGATAGATATCAGAGCATCTTGGGAGAAATAGGAAACAGGTGCAGAAACAGGTGAGTGGAATACTGCTTATTACTGCTCTGGATTAAGTGCCTGTGAGAAATGGGCAATTTTTCTGGGTGCTGTGTGCCTTGTATTCTAGGAAGACAGATAGACAACCTGTTAATGCAAACAATACAAGGAAGATTGTCAACTGAGAAGCTTAGGGCAGAGGTAGGGCTGTGCAGGCAAAAAAGTTATTTTCCCAAGTGAATGAAGAGAAAAGCAAGAGTGAGGCTGATTCTGTAGGTATATACTAGAAGCTGGAAGATTCAGGAGGAATTAGTTCTGAGATAGGGATGGGGTCATCAAGAAGATTAGGATAAGATGGGAAATACCCAGAAGTCAGAAGAATTGGTTTTGAATCAAAATTCCTTCATATATCATTTTTGTTCTTTGTAAATTCCAATATGCAACAAGTTAGTGTCTCAAATCTTATTGCTAAATGAGCAAAAGAAATAAACAATCCCACAATACACCCCTGTATTTTTCTCAGTATGAAAAGTCAAGAAGTAATGGTATCTTTTGGGTGCCCACATGTAAGATGAAGAATTTATGGTCAGTTATTCTGTCTCCACCCTAGCAATGACCCAGTCTTTGGTAACCTAATCTGGGCATTGAACCTAAGATTACATTTTGCACCCCGTATTTTACTCAGAAAAGATTTTTAATGTTTACATTTTGCCTTATAACTACTGACCATATTTACAAAAGTCATCGAGACTAAACTCTGTTTAACTCATTTATAGCCTATAGGATACTTCCCCATTTGGAGATTATTAATTTTTTTTGGTCAAATGAATTATATCAGAAAGTTTTTCTTAGGAAGTTATATGACAGGGACTATTTGTTTTTGCACATGAACAATTTGACTGAACATAAGATTCTTGGCTCATGACATTTTCCTCTCAATGGTTTCACACGTATTGCTCTGTTATCATCTAGCATTTCATATGGCCAATGAGAGCTTTGAGGCCCACCTAATTTTTTACCATCTGTGTACTTTTGTTGACATGTATCATGCTTCTGTTTCATCTCTTAAGCACAAACATTCCTATACAGGACAGATATTTTTCCTATAGTATAAATAATGAAGGATGGGTGTAAGGCACTGGGAATAAACCAGAGTTCCAGAAAAGTAGAGAAACCATACCATATGAAGGAAGAACTGATGGAGAATGTAGGTCACCCATAAGAATCAGGTACAAGAAGACCCAACATTATGCTGCACAATGATAAACTAGCCAAATGTCCCAAGAGGAAAGCTGAGCACCCAGAATAGTTCTCTGAGCATCCAGAGATAAGTCCTCTGGATCATTTTATTGATTAGAATGAAAAAATAATGATACCCAATGAGAAATAACGACACACAATAAAGCAATCACAAAACTGAGGCCAGATATCCTATGCCGAAAAGAGAAGGACATTTAGGTAGAAAGGGGGAAGTTCTAGGAATGGAGTTGAAGGTGGAAAGTGGTGGGAGCAAAAAAAAAAAAAAAAAAAAAAAAAAGCGTATTTCTGTCGGTACATCTGTCAGATGCTCTACCTTGTCATCAAGTCTCTGCCAGATCAGTCCAGAAGCAAGAGCTCTTGAGTGGAAGCTGTTCAGTTGTGTTGATTAGTTACTAGAGAAGAGGGAGAACCACATATGGGTTACCTTAAAAGTGCCCTCTCTGGTAGATTTGGAGGCCTTTTAAATAGTAAACTTTGTGGGTCCTCATTTCTAGCCAAAGCACCGTTTGGAGATAGGTCAATATCTTATGATATTTTTTATCCTTTTATTTAAAATATAGCATAATATATCTAAATACATCATTAATTGGCAAATTCTTTCAGTCTGCCAACTTACTTTTTTAAAATTTCAACTGAGAAACATTTTCTTCAGTTATGTCACTGGTTATTAGTTCTGTTGATTTATTCTTTCTTCCTTGATTTTCACATTTACCACATTCTCTTTTTGTTCATTTATTTGCCTCTTCCCCTGCTTTATGGGAGAGCATGTTGAATTTTAATTCTAGTATCTAATTTCAATTTTATTAGAATCTTTTCTTATCTCAACATGTTCCCAGTGTTTCTCACCCTTATCTTTTTATATTATATTACTTTCCTTTATGGATTTCTGTTCCTTTTTCATGGAATATGCTATTTTTGCACTGAAGATACAAAATGGTTTCCCAAATTAGATGTTTTTCCTTAATACATTATTTTCAGAAACATATCATCCCGCTGAGTCTTCTAGTCTTTTACAGACTGTTAATCAGGATAGGATAAGTTAACTTATAATAGCAAACTAGCAAAAGATAGGATAAGTTAACTTGTAATAGCAAATTTTTTTTTTTTGCCTCGCAACAAAATTTACTTCTAATTTCAATGGTTTAATTTGTACATCTAATGCAAAGCTTACTGCGGATAGGATGTTTCTCCAAGGTTCTCATCCTCCATGGGGATACTCAGCAATCCAGGCTTTTTTGATCTACTTTTGCTGCACTGTCTTGGTGTTCAGCATTCACAGCCTCTGATCTCTCCAAGGAGGGGGAAGTATAGTCAAAAGGGAACTCTGACCTCCTTTCCTGCCACTTCTGCTCACAGCCCCATTGGCCAGAACCAGTCACATGACCCTGTCTGACTTGAAAAGTGTGCTCAGGGAGAAGAGGGGGAAGAGCTGAGTGTCGGTGATCACAAATAATGCTTACCACAGCTATAACAAGAAGAAGACTGGTCAAATAAGTTTAGAAAACACCGTGTTGACCAAAATTCTATAGGTCTCCTCATGCTATGAATTCTCTGTGCTTTTGTTCCACTGACATTATTGTGAATGATCAAAATAGAGATATTGCGGGCCATCCTTCTTTCCTATACTTACATGTACTCATGCAGGGACCACAGCGCTGTAGAGCATACTTGGGAGATGCTCTTCTTTCTCTGTAAGAACCAGGTGTTCCCTGCACTGTATCCAGGATTCAGGGAACTTTGGGTGGGCAAAACTTTCCCCTAAAAGATATTCCTCTCTGTTTAGGCATATCTTAGGTTAAACGAGCACGGCATAATGCCCAAAGTTATGGTTTCTGCTTATACATGACAGGTGTGAAATAGGTGGGCACTGTACTTCAGAGTGAAGTACAGGAAATTTTCTTCAAAACCCTAGCCTATTCTTTTTATGTTTTTCATGACTTAGTTGTATCTATTTCAGTTCAGATATCCCAATTTCTGATTTATTCTTTTCTTCCCTACTAAAACCTGGAGGAATTGGACTTCAACTCATTCATACTGATTTATAACTTTGACCAGGTGCAATTTTCAAGAAGAGCCTCAGGCTTCCAGAATATGGATGGTGTGGAGAGGAGAATGGACAGTAGTGCAGGAAAGTAAAACAAAAGGGAGCATGAATTTTCCTTGAAATGTAAGCCACCCGAGGACTGAATTGTGTCTTCCCAAAAGTCGTATGTTGAAGCCCTAGCCCTCAAAGTGACTATATCTGGAGATGGGACTTTAGGAGGTAATTAAGGTTAAATAAGGCCATTAGGGGAAGTAGGTCTAACCCAATCGAGTTGATGGCCTTATGAGTTGATGGCCTCTCTCTCTCTCCTCCTTCTTTTCCTCTTTCTCTTAGCTTGTGCTTAGAGGAAAGACCATGTGAGGGCTGCAATGAAAAGGCAGTTATCTGCAAGCCAGGTAGAGAACTCCCACCAGAATCCAAACCCTGCTGGACCTTCATGTTCGACCTCCAGCTTCCAGAACTATGAGAAATAAATTTCTATTGTCTAAGCCCCCAGTCTGTGGCATTTTGTGATGCTAGCCCAAGCAGACTAATACAGAGGTCAAACCTATTTTAGCCTCTCCCCAAGGCTTGGAAATTCGGTCCTGTGGCATTGTCAGAGGTGACATCCTTCAGCTACTCAGGACTGGATTATTTGTGCTTTGGTAACCCTGGCCTCATCCAAGTTCAGCCGTAGGATGGAGCCCACATTATTGAAGCTCAGGTCTACTCTGATCCATATTGCCTGCACAAGGAGGTGGCCACCATTCCCAGCATTTCAAGGGCAAGAGTTAGAGATAATGGTGCTGGATCTGGTGCTGGGGCTATAGGTGGAGAGAACTCACAAGTAAACTGTGCCCTAAGGTCATGGTGAATAAATTTAACTTGTAATAGAGCACGTGAGGTTTTCAGGGTGTCTGCATGGCCGAGCTTACCCTTTATCAGGGAGCTTGTTAATACTGATTATAGATGTTGAAGGTGTTCAAAAGTTAGAAGAGAAAACTGATAAAAGTTTTATTTGCTTATATTAAAAAATACCAAGAACAGTCATTTATACAGTTAGTTAGCATTTATGCCTTTTTGCCGTGTAGCAAAATATTATGCATCTCATCAAATTGGTGTCAAATTAACTGTGTAAGCTGCCATTGAATAAACTTCACACTTAAAGTCTCATGGTTCACAATTTAAAAACTTGGAGTGAACATTGACGTGTATCATTCAATTTGTCAGTGACTTGCAGTGTTTTGTCTTCCAAGTTTTGCATTTACAGCATTTGCTTGTCTTCCCAGATACACCAGAAGCAAATGAAAGAAAAGTTACATCCTTCTTTTGTATTTCCACTGAATACCTAGTAGATTCTCGTAAATATACATTGAATAAATAAAATAACATGTATAACAAAAATCAACTTTATTATTTGTACTTAATTTATTTTACAAATAATATTTTAAAATCCATCTTTAAATGTTAAAATATAAAAAAATAGAAATATTTGTGGAATCAGAGCATCAAAAGGAACTTTGGGTGCTATGCAATCTAGACCCTAGATTCTGGATTGAATGGTAAGCCAATCAGTTGGTTAAGATGAAAGGTAAATAATTTAGAAATATTGTGGTCAGCTCTCCTAATGTTTTACCATAACAATAGATTTCCAATTCTCAACGAGATCACTCTCCATGGGCTTTGAATAGTACCCCATTAAATATCTTTTTTATGCCTCTCAAATTCTTTTGGAATGAATCACTACATCCTGATGCTTTCAGGCAACTTTGTTTATGGCTCACTTATAGCCATTATGTCTTGTCTTTAATATCTCTTTATAAGATAGCAAACATCTTGTCAAAATTTGAATTCCTTAAGGACAAAGTTTGCAATTGCCTCTGTACAGATCTGCTGATTTCTGGGAATTTACTCTTGTAGTCAGTATCTTGGCATATGCAAGATCATCACGGGGTTTTAAATCTGGTGACTAGTATCTCTTCATTGTTATATCTTTAATCTG
The DNA here is from genome assembly GCF_018350195.1 of Panthera tigris. Classification (NCBI taxonomy): domain Eukaryota; kingdom Metazoa; phylum Chordata; class Mammalia; order Carnivora; family Felidae; genus Panthera; species Panthera tigris. The sequence goes on along the minus strand of NC_056660.1, from coordinate 13,341,212 downwards.
AAAACAGAAGTGAGTTATGAAATAGAATTAAATTTATTTTTTTACAAGTATACGTATAATTTTTGTTAAATGGGTTTTACTTGGAGATATACATGCTTATGAGATATACATGTGATATATATAACATATATGAAAATCATGGACTTCATATCTATAAAATTTTAGACTTGTAATATCTTATTTTTCATATATCTTACCTTCTTTGGCCATTTTTATATGTGTCAAGCCTTTTCTTTTCTGTCCATTTTCGTCTATTTTTTCATATTTAAATTGTAAGTTTTAGTTCCATTTTAGATATTCTACTTCTTGTACCCTCCTTGTACAGTCTCCTGCCCACAGATATCTTTGGTGGCTGTTCCTATTAATTGACATCAAAGTTCAAAGGTCATCTCAGCAGAAACAGTCTCCATCACTCATCCCTAAGGAAAAACCAGAGCAAATAAAAACAAAGTGGCAAACAAAAAGTCATCATTTTTATTGCAGTCATTGTATCACATAGCCCTATGTTATTTTCCTTATCCATTAAAATATGAGATGACCTTATTAATATCTTTGTTTCTTTGTTTATTCTCGATGACCCCCCACTAAAATGCAAAATTCCATGTGACACAGGTCCTTGTCTTTCTGGTTTCAAGGAAGAAGCTCAGAGCCTAGAGTAGGTCCTGCCTGTGTTAACACTGTAAGCCTGGAATAAGTGTTGTTAAATGAAAGGAGTATAAAATCATGTTCCTGAATGTCAATGAATCTAAGGGAGATGTTTGAATTTATGGTGAGGAATGGGCTATCACACATGATAAACCAGCCGAAGACCAGCACCAGCCTCCACTAAAGTCCTGTGAAAGTGAATGAATGCCTGAGGGCTTCTGCGGGTGGTAACCGCTCTCATTTGAGGATAGGCCTATCCTCCTTCAGCTTAAAGCTCTAAACACAATCTCTCCCCCATAGCTCATTTCTTCTATAATCCTTTTTGACGGAATCCCTTGCCTCATCCCGGCTACATTTCTTTCATGGCTGGGCTGACTGCCAATGGCCCAGATAAAGGCAGAAACTTGAGTGGAATATTTTGTTCTGGGTTGACTTTGACCTTGTAGCTGCTCGAACTTCTGGGAGAACAACAGTCTGTGCTGGATGTGGAGGTGGAGAGGTGTTTCCACATCTTAATAGCATCTCTGAGAGGGAGCAGGGGAGACACTTAAACAGCCTGGGAAGGAATCGGTCTTCTTGGAATCCCGAGAATGATAGAGCTTCTCCAATTGTGCACTCTCTCTCCAGCTGTTCAGAGAGGCACAATTTTATTACTCATGCTTGTATTTCTTTCTTTTCCAGTCAGGACTGACTTTGAGGATGCTCTGAGTGATAATGACAGAAAGATCATTCTGCTCAACCTTTCACTTAGGCATCTCCCTGGCATAAAGCGGTGGTCAGAAGCAGCTAATTCCTCTGACTTTGGCAATGCTGAAATAAAGGCTATTTGAAGTCATCCAGTTGGAAAAATAACACTAAGGCTCTAGAAGAGAGTACAGAAGAAGTAGAAATGGTGGAACTCTAGGACTGTAATTACCGCAAGTGGTCAGGTCAGTTTAAGAAAGGGTCTGTCTGGGATCCCTGTCCTAGGCACCCCTGCACGGGCTTGGAGGAGGCAAGTAGGGGGGAGGGGAGGACAAGACAGCAGAAGGCATAAAAACTTGGTTGCTGATGCATGAATAAAATCTTCAATGTTAAAGATTTATCTGGTGATTCAGCCTCTATTCATCTTTATGATATGTTAGTACCAAAGGTTTTAAAGGAAAGGTACTATGCACTTTAAAGATTCTATTTAGCAGGGGCTACAGAAGACCCAACCATCTCTCTCTTAGCACATCCCCCCCCCCCCCCCCCCCCCCCCCCCGCCCCAGGAATAACCATTTCATGATTTCAGGCTTTCCTATGGTCTGTTTTGTACATTTACAGTTTGGCTAAGCCTTCTGACATTCTCAGGGTACTATTCTGTGGGGGATAAAAAGCTAATTTGAGTTTCTGCTATTCAACGTTGTTTTTTTTTTTTTTCCTTATAAAATCATCTTGTATCTTCCCTCCTCACAAAATTCTGGCAATCCAGATATTGTTGAGATCCTTTATAGAGAACTGACCTTTCCAGGTTGTTAAACTCTTTCAGCTCCTGGAAAAATAGATTACTTTAGATGAGGTCTAAAGGGCTGATGGAAGTCTTAAACTTACTACAATTCCCACAAGTAATGATTGTTATAGAAGCCTTTCACTGGCATCGTTGTTCAAATGAATAACTGAGGGTGAGGGGAGAATAGACTCATTGGGTTGTTTGCCCTCATGCATATGAATTCATAAAACCAAAGACCTGAAGGGGCGAACATTATGAAATCAAAACCTCCATTCCCCCAGCCTCCAGGGAAGAGTTCATTCAAATATCTCAAGATAGAAAGTCGACTGTACTTCACAATCTCCATAAGAAACTCTGACACTTCCTGTAATAATACATCCCAGTGTCATACCAATCCTTACAGACAGGTGATTTGTCATGGAATCTAACTTGAATAATTCCAAAACTAGGCTAAAAATATTATTGTCTGTTTTTCTCGCTTGTGTATCCCCAGTTTCTGAAGAGAATGATTGGCATCTGGTAGGCACTGACTAAATATCTTTTGAATAAATAAATGGATAACTGAAAAAGTAAATAAAAATTAAGCTACACAGTAGAGAAGACGCCGTGATTGTACAAGTTACCAAGTATGATCGAGAACATATTCTGTGTTTAGTGCTGTTTAGACACCGTATGGAATTTGAAGATGTAAAATGGAAGAGTCCGTTAACCCCAGGTGTTGACTATTTCTCACAGTCAAATAGGGGTACGTCTACTTTCGCAAGTAAACACAATTCAAGGCAGATTGCAAATGATACTCTCACTGTAATCCGCAGTATAATGAGGTAGCATGAAGGAAGATATGTGTTTGTACTAGGATATATAAAGATGGCCTTCAGGTAAAGATCATGAACACTTTGGCATTCCTGGTAGGATTGACGTTGAAGGCCCCGCCCACAATAGGGGCATATAGACAGGAAAAATACATGATTGGATCCAGAACCATTGACTGTCTGGTGTGTCTTAGGGTCATGTGTGTCTGCTGGTGGTAGTGATAGAGGTGGCAAGAGCAGGTGAGAATGAACTGGAAAGTTTTGCTCGGGCCCCAGAGAGTTCAGAGTAGAAAAAGATCATTCATGTCACATACCACCACATGTAGGCACCATGAAATCTGGAATGTGTGTCCATCTTATCTACAATTCTACCTGGGGCCCCTGGAATAATGCCTGGAAATAGTGGGTGCTGGATACATATTTGCTGAGTGAACATAAAATACTATTGCTCTATGGATGGCAATCATAAATCGTGCCTTTGTGAACTGTTCAACTCTTATTTTCTCTGTCAAAGAGACAAAATTCAACCTGAGAGAAGTAGAATAATTATGAATAAAGGACATTTAAGGTCAAGACAGTAAAATAACATCTAACCCCTTGAAACAATTTCAATATTTTTGACTGTTTAAAAATGATGTATTTGGGTACTGAAATTAATTTCAGATATAATTTCACAATTATTATCAATAATTTTTGAGAACTCATGGAGAACAATAAAGGTGACAGGAAAATGTATTGGCTTATATTGGCCTAATTCTTAAAAGCAAATTCTACCAAGGAACATACAAAATTTTGTTTCCTGGCTAAATTCTAGAACTCTAGATTATTATTATTAAGCAGTTTTGGTGGGTTTTTTTTGTTTTGTTTTGTTTTGTTTTGTTTTTTTTGTATGTGTTTGGCGTTGTTTATTGCAGTAGTTAGCCTGTGCCATTCTTAGCTGGAAGGTGGTTGGAGAAGAAGCTATGGATGAAGGACGGGTCACAGATCTAAGTGAGTTTTAGCTGTGCACTTTCAGAGCAACGTAGCAGCAGTAAAATCAGCCTTGTGTATAGTCATTGGAAATGAGGTAGGTCTTCTAGTCTAGTGGCAATTAATCAATCAGTAAGACAGTAATCAAGTTGTAAATGGCCTAGATTCTGCAAACATGGACCGTGGCTGTGAAAACAAGGATAATCACTAGTTGGAAATTACCACTGAAATCGTAATCTGACAAATGTATACGTACTTAGTACCAACAAACAGAAGTTATAGTCAGACTAATTTAAATTAGTTCCCAACATAGTTTCAAATGTGCAACCAAGGCTTGGCCACTCACAAAAGTCCTACATTACAGGGTTATTTTCAGGTACAAATAAGTGAATTCTTGGAAAGTGCTGAGACGAATGCCTGCTACAGAGTGAGGACTCAATTACTAGTCGTAGTACAATAAAAATTAAACATCTTTTAAATAAAACCTTCATAAAAATTTCACTTGTCATGAGAAAATGATAAACATCTTACTTTTCATTAATTAAAAAATGGGAATAAGCAGCGGTGAGAAGATTTGTTGATTTCTATAATTCATTCATATATTTAGGCAATGAACACTTATCGTCACCTTCTATCTGCTAATATTTCCCTAGATACTGGGACAGGAAGACAATTAAGAATATATTTATTCTTAAGAAGCTCAATCTAGTGCAGGCTCTCATAGTAGCATGTGTAAGCCTTAAAAAACTTTATTGCACATATCAGATTCATTATTATCTCTGTTAGATTGTAAGCTCCTTGACAGCCAACCTATTTTCATCTTTTTATTTCCATCTTTACATCTTTGACAACTAGAACCTACCACCTAATACACAATATATGAATGGCGACTTCTGATCACATCAAAATAGACTCCAGTTATAAATACCTTGAAATGCAGAATACAATACAACAAACATTCTTTTACATGCAAAGCTGAGCTTACAAGGCAGAAATGAAATCCTCCAGCTGCCAAGATCAGAGATGGATTGGGAAACTAGAGCCATAAGCTCAGGCATTGATGCTGTAGCTACTGTGGGAGACAGTGCCGGTCTCAGCAATGAAGGACTTGGGCTTTAATGCCAAGAAGAGCAGGGGTGAACTACCAAAGAATGGACTTCATAAAGAAGAAAATTGAGGGGCGCCTTGGTGGCTCAGTCGGTTAAGTGTCCGACTTCAGCTCAGGTCATGATTTCACAGTACGTGAGTTCAAGCCCCATGTCAGGCTCTGTGCTGACAGCTAAAAGCCTGGAGCCTGCTTCCAATCCTCTCTCTCTCTCTCTCTCTCTCTCTCTCTCTCTCTGCCCCTCCCCCACTCATGCTCTGTCTCTCTTTGTCTCTCAAATATGAATAAACATTTTAAAAAAAAGAAGAGAAAAATTGAATCCAGAGGAATGACTGCTAGTTAGGAACCAAAGATGAGCCAAGAAGTTGTTATAAATAAGTATTGGTTGTATAAATTATTATCTATAATGTTTAATCTGGGGGAGAAAAGAAACAAGGTGACTTAAGATATCAATACAAATAGTATGTAAGATGGAGGAAAAGATGTGTGCTGGAGGAAGAGAGAGAGAATGGTCAAATTTAGACTTTTTTAGGCCAAGTATACAAACTAAAAATTTAAATGTAATCGTCAATAAATAGATTTTATAAATTCTAAGCCAGGAGGGAATAAAAAAGGAAGAAAATATATTTGATAAAAGTCAGAAAAGAAGGTAAGGGAACAAGAAACATGGTAAATTGAAAGCACTAAATAAGGTAGTAGAACTAATCCCAATTACAGCTTTTAAATAAAATAAATTTACAATGAGAAAATAGAGATTTTGAGATTGGATTTCAAAAATGTAGGATATCCTATTTAAAGAGACATAACAAAAGGTCTCAGAAATTCTGGAATAAATGTAGAAAAATATAATATGAGGCAAATAGCAAATCAAAAGGAAGTTGATATATCTATGTTAATATCAGAAAAAAACACATACATTAAGCATTATCTTAAATGTATGTAATATATTATGAGGTCAATTATAGGGCTTATCTAAGTTACATTTGGAATATAAGTTTTTATTCCAATGATGAGGAATTACCATTTTTCAGAGCAAAGATCTTAGATTCATGATTCCATCTGGGCATGAATTATGATCAAATATGCTAATATTAATAACAACAGCTAGCATAAAATAACAATGATAGCATTATCTGCCAGCCACTTTATAAGTGTATTTTATAATTTCAAGTTTAAACAATCATCTGAAATATTTACTCTCACTAAACTCCCATTTTAAAGAAAAACTGAGGTTTAGGGAAATTAAGAGCTTTTTCTCAGTGACATGAGCCACCCTGGAGTCAAATCTAAGCCTGAGGCATCTTGCTTTTATCCTGGATGCTATGTGACCTTGGTTGGCACAGAAACGTCTTGATAGATAGGTGAAGAGCCTTGGAGACAGATGAGGACAGCACGAAGTGGAAGTGAAGATCCCATGCACCGGATGCTGTGACTAGATGTCCACCAGTGAGTCATCCCAACAATGTAAGAAGACCTGAGAGATAAGGACCTTGCACTTTTAGAGTTCCTCATTTTGGATGGGGGACTCAGAATGCTGGAGTCCCAGAGGCCATGGATGGCTCCTAGGATGGAAATCTTGAGCGCCGGCAGTAAAGTCATTTTGTTCTGAAACATCCTACCACCCCTAGGACCACCACCAAGAATTGTCCCCTGTGTGAAGGCAGTTGGACAAGGGATCTATTTCCTGGGCATAAGGCTTCATAATCCCCAGGAGGAAGGGATTCCTTTTTTGATCTCACACAGAGACTGAATGGGCCAGGGGCATTTCCAGCTGTCCCTTTTAACCCTGCGAGCCCAAGTACCAGAGACATATCTGAATCCTAGTTTTTCCCACACATACACTTCTTTAGGGGTCTATAAAGTCTGTTTTGAAGACTTGTCTCTGCAGCATGCCTAGAAAAGTCTGCTTCAGTTATAATATCTTAAAAAGGAATGTCTTCTGATTGGCATAAACCCATTCAGGCCATTCCAGTCTTCCCAGTGCAAGTGTCCAGTATGCTTGAAATGATGGCTGTCTCGGACAGCAGTGAGTGTCACTGAAAGCATCCTTACCACCCATCATTCCACGGGCGAGGGATGTTTAAATGCCTCATGCATCTGGCCTCTTCTCCTGACCCCATTTTCCAGGCCGGAATCCAGTATGAGCCACACCATTGACACTTGAAAGCCCTTTTAGCATTTCAACTTCTAACTTGAAGGTTATGTGGTTTCCCACTGAGCCCAAGTTCAGCACTTGTCTCTCTTGTTCCACCACATACAGTCCAATGCTTGTTTTACTTATATGTACAGCAGAACCCTGGTTTGTGAGCATAATTTGTTCCAGAAACATGCTTTTAATCCAAAGCACTTGTATCTCAAAGTGAATTTCCCCAAAGGAAATAATGGAAACTCAGATGATTCGTTCCACAACCCAAACATATTCATATAAAAATGACTACAATACTGTAATATAATACCAAATAATAAATAAAATACAAAATATAAAGAAAAATAAACAAATTAACATGCACTTACCTTTGAAAACCTTTGTGGCTGGTGTGAGGGAGATAAGAGAGAGGAGGCTTATTGTGTAGGACGACTTTCACTGTCACTAACAGAATCATTGCTATCTGTTGGCTCAATGGAATCTTTTTGTTCATGGGGGCCATTGTATATGCTCGCATGGATGTTAACTACAGTACGGTCTTAACAAGCTCCTCAAATACTGTATTAATGTCACTGGCAATAAGGCAGCAGAGGAAAGGGTCTATATCTGCAGGCAGCCTGATCTAGAATGAAGTAAAACATTCCCAAGCTAACTCTTGTATGGAAAAGCAAAGGACTGTCCATCGGTGCTTTGAAGTGACAAAAACTACACTAGTGCCAGTTGTGGGCACCTTCCAACGTTCTGAATAATCACAGATTTCTGCCAAACACTGAAGCCTGAGACCAAAAATCCAAGTATAGGGGATGACATCTCACAATCCCCCAGTAAGAGAGAGAGAGAGAGACAAAGAAAGAAAGAGAGAGAGGAACCATTGGCTCAGTTGTGATCATGTGACATTTGGAATCATGTACTACTCATATTGCAAGACATCACTTGTATATCAAGTTAAAATTTATTAGAAATGTTTACTCATCTTGTGAACACTTGCAGAAGAAGTTACTGGCAATCCAATGTTTTACCATATTTGCCTTCATAACTTATCTGACTTGGGAGGTTAGAGAGGATAATGTCATTCACTAATTCAACAACCATATGCCTGGCCCTCTTCTAGATTCTGAGGATCCCATGGCAAACCTAGCAGTCAAGTTTGCACTGAGCTTGCCTGTAAGTTACATGCAAATGCATACTATGAGGTGCTGATAAATGCTAAGTAGGAAAATAAAGTAAGGCAAGGCAGATTAGGGAGAATTCGGGTGGGGGATGTTATTTTACATTGAGTATTCAGGGAAGGTCTTCCTAATATTTGGCAGAAAGAGAGAGCTAGGGAAAGAGCGAGCAGAGTTAGGTTATGTGGAACGTGTGGGATCTGGGGAAAGAGCATTCTAAGCAAAGATAAAAATCACCAAGGTCCTGAGGCAGGAGCCAGGCTGGCATTTTCGAGCAAAGGTAGGGAAGCCAGTGTGGCTGTAAGAGAAAGAGAGATGAGAGTGTGGAAGCAGAGAGCTAGTAGGGAGCCGAATATGGGAAGAACATCTGGGTATAAGGGGGCCGTTTCAGCATTGCATTTCTAGCTTGAATGTTGAGTCTGAAGTCAGTTTCTGCAAGGCTGTTTTTTCATCTTTGATTTCCCTCACTAATAAGGTGCAAAGCCATGGAATATTCGAAAGGAGGAGTGACAAAACCTGATTTAGCTCTAAAAGATCCCTCTGGCAATAGCTGTGTTTATATCCTCCACTGAATGAAGCATAATGTTTTCCATATAGTAGCCTTATTAAATAAATACATTAAATTAAAGAGAAATTCTGATTTTCCAGGATCATTTCTAGGCACTCTTATTCTAGATTTACAGCAACAAATACACGGATATTTAAAGTGGCTCCAAATAGTTACTATTGACATGAAATAAATAGTAAACACCAAAATGAAAATAATGGAGTCTGATTCTTCTATTTTTTTTGTCCTTCATTTCTTATTTATAATGTAGTCAGATTGTTCCGGGAGATAATAAGATGCATTTGAGCTGAATAAAAGTATGACATCGGATTACAGGAGCTTGTGTTCAGTTATTTTAAAGTCTGAGGTACATTATAATTAAGCCAAAGAATAAAAGGTAAAACTTCAATGCATATCTGAAAAATAATGTAATCTTCACTATCAGTGACCATCAGTTTTGGAAATATTGCTTGTTTATTTTTTATTGTTTATTGATTGTTTCTTATTTATGTCAAAGATAGAATTTGAGTAGAAAATTATTTCTTTTCTGCTTTCATTGAATCAGGATGATGTACCAGCATACCAAAATCTTTTCTCTCTTTTCTTTTTGACTTTTTGGTATTTTTTTATTCCTGGACACTTAGGAAATTTATTGGCACTGAAAGTAAAATATGTGTGTCCCAGGAAGGTTGTTAGAAATTGTGATAATGCTTTCTTTGGACTCCAGTCTAAATTGCCTTTTAGTGGCACTTTTTTCTCCACATGTTACAATACAGTTGACCTCTGAACAACGAGGGGGTAGGGATACAGACTCTTCGTGTACTCAAAAAGCCACATATAAATTTTGATTCCCCCAAAACTTAACTACTGATAGCCTGCTGTTGACTGAATCTCTAACCGATAACGCAAACAGTTGTTTCACACATATTTTGTATTTTGTATGTATTATACACTGTGATCGTATAATAAAGTAAGCTAGAGAAAATGTTGGTAAGGACATCAGAAGAGAAAATACATTTACCACTTACAGTACTGTCCTATAAAAACAATCCATGTAGAAGTGGCAGTGCAACGATGTGTTGCTCAAGAGTCAACTGTATTCTCAAAATATTTTCTTTTAATTCAACCCATATTGATTTGCACATTTTGAATACTTAACTATCTTATACGGCAGGAGTGCAGATAGAAGGTTAATGAAAAGGCCAGTGTTAGAGATCCAGCCGTCCAATGTTCTTCAGCAAAAGAAATGTTAAAACAAGAAACATTCAATTAGATTTCAAGATGGCTTTGTCAAAAAACATGCTGCCAATAAACTGTGGAAATGCAAACAACAGACTGTTGGAGCCAAGAGGAAAGAGATAAGGTCTGAAAATTGCTGACTGTGCTAAAAAAAGCTGAAAGGATTAAAAGGAATAAAAGCATTTTCAAATATATTGAAAAAGAGAGATAGAGCACCAGAAAGTAGGACTGCAAATGAATAGGGAGGGAGAAATCCATGTTAGCTAAAGTGGTTCAAGACTGAACTGCTTTTAAAAATCTGAGTCTGACAAGGCAAACATACTGTGGGCAATTGGGACATAATGAAGACCCAGTTTATTAGAAAACAATTTAGGCAGCTGGTGGTGTTTCTGCATTCTGATGGAAAGAACTTAGAATCCCCAAACATACCTGCCGCTACCTGTACTAAAATGTCTGTAAAGTAATTTGCAATCTAAGCTACCACCTTTATCCCAAAGTGAAGTCTGATTCTGCCTTCAGCCCCTGAACACCTCCATGAAATTAAAAAATCACATAGAATGTATAAAGCCTCAAAGGACTGATAAAAATGCCAGGATACCAAGGCTATGAATTTTAACCCTACTCTGGCTATTGGCTCCCTCAATGTCACTGTAGATCTGTCTACATATGTTTTCTGATCGATAATAAGGATGATTATACTCACCTACCAACAGTATGTGACTCAAGAAAGTTTAGCATATGTCATAAACAATGTGTTTGTATAATAGATCATAAGAAAAGAGAATAGATTCAAGTCAGTAAGAATTCGGTTGTGAAGTTCAGTTACCCCATAGAGGCAACGTGCATAAGCGACTAAGTGCCTAGTGTGTGGAGACAACTACCTAAGTGTGAACCCTCTTCTTAGTGTTTACTGGCTGCGTGACTTAAGGCAAATGACTTAACTGCTCTGGACCCTCTTTTCCTCATTTGTAAAAGATAAGACATTGTGCTCAATATTTTCAGTTATTATTATCAGAGCAAAACCTTCCTAGACTTATAAAGAGAATTCTGGATTTCCAAAGTTATATTTGTGCAAATAAGCTTACAAGAGTTGCACTTAGAACATGTTTAAAGAATACAGTATCTATCAATAGAAGGTGAGCTAATGCAATATAAAAAATAAGTGTTGTGTAGCCTTTCATACGTAAAGATTAAGCACTGAACGTTGCCTTATCATTTGTTTGGAAGGAGAATTGGAAAATGCATGAAAAATCAGTCATGTTTAGCAACCACAAATGGACCATGAGCTCATAAAACTCAAAGAAATCTTGAAAAGTCAGTTAATTGGGTATTAATTTAATCCATATTGGAGGCATTGAATGCTGTGTATTTGTCTTTCCCATCCTTACATATTCAGGAAGATAGTACTGGACACATTCCATAATGATCAGTTTAGTTGTTCAAGGACACAGGGTTAGAGGTGGAGCAGGGTTCTTGACCCAGGTTCTGACATTTCTGTTGGTCACAGCTCATACACTCTGTGATTGGAAACCACTTTTAAAAAAATGCAGGAAAGAGGATTCCTTGCTAATGAGAACAGAAGCCACTGTTGACCGCAGAACTTGAAGGGTCACTCTCAGAGCTCTGGGACCAGCAAAAGTTACCCAGAATGCAGTATTTACATGAATTAGACTAAACCCTTATTGAGCTTTTCACCAATTGCCAGATGCTGAGAAAGAGCCTGGTCATATGAAGGGCAGTAAGGTAAAATTTCTGTCCTGGGGAAGCTCAAATTCTGAAATAGCATTATATCAGAAGTAGGATCAGAAACATTCATTTATTCAACATATATTTATGGAAGTTCTATGTAGCAGGCACTGGTCTGGACATCAAAAGCAGGAACAAAACAGATATAGGTCCATGACTTTATTACATTTGCTTTCCATTGGTGAAGGAGGGAGCCAGGTGATAAATAGTAACATGATTGCCTCTATTGTAAATGTGGGATTTTAATGTATTGAGGTGAATGAGTGCTGATATGGAGAGGCTAATGCCATTGTAAGATATATATATATATATATATATATATATATATATATATATATATATACACACACACACATATATACACACACACATATATATACATGTACATATATTTAAATTTATTTATTTATTTATTTACTTACTTATTTATTTATTTATTTATTTATTTTGAGAGAGAGACAGAGAGAGAGGAGAACTCACACAAGAGCACCCATGAGCAGGGGAGGGGCAGACAGAGAGGGAGAGAGAGAATCCTAAGCAGGATCTGCACTACCAGTGCAGAGCCCAACTCAGAGTTCGATCTCACAAATTGTGAGATGCTGACCTGAACAGAAATCAAGAGTTGAACTCTCACTTGACTGAGCCACCCAGGTGCCCGGAAAGAATATTTTTGTTACTTACATTTCCTGAGAGGAGGGGATACACTATGCCATTCAGGGCTCAGGGGGAAGCACCAGTGCCAGCCAGAGGCAGAAAAGGAGCATGGGAAAAGCCCAGGTGCATCCTTTATTGTGTTTTCCATAGGAAAGTCAAGGCAGAGCAGGGTTTGGCTAGTTGGAATAATTCCAGCAAGCTTTGGGGCTTACAGATTTTCCTAATGGCTCTCTGGTACCTTGTCCTGAGTTTATTTAGGGCCAAAGAATATTGTTTGGCCATGTAAGGATTCAAGGAGATGGCTGGGGTATGGGCTTTGGATTGATTAGTTTGCATGTGAAAGACCCCTGGACAAGGACTCTGCTAGTCTAGGAATTGTCTAAACATGAGAAGAGCAAGTTTCTTTCCAGTCAGTGAGTCCACAAATGCCAGATCAAGAATACAGAAAGTAGGAAAATATATGTACTATGATTCACCCTGTGAAGAATGGATGACAAGTAGAATCAGAGTCTAAGAAAACATAGAACAATGATAAACAAGTAGAATCATCCAATGTATTGTAAGGTGATAAATGCTACAGAAAAAAAAAGAAAAAAATAGAGCTTGCCTTGGGACTTAGGGAGTCCTGGTGGGAGGCATATGAATAGATTGCAGTGTTAAATAATTTGGTTGGGTCTCATTGAGAAGGTGAGATTCAAAAAAAGACCTGAGCCAAAACTTGCTTCTAAATAGAGATGTTAATATTTTAGGATTATAGCAGTTACTGAAATTTAACATACCCATAACATAAGTCATTTACTTATTCATTCAGTTGGCTCTCAGATATTAAACAAATTAAGCATTACTAAACAGTTACAACGGCGAGCTAAAAAAGACATAGAATGCCGTCTAAAAACTTAAAATCTAGTTGAGGAAACAAATATTGATGTCATGAACTCACAAATAAATGTTTAATTACAAGTGGAAAATAGCTACACAATTTAAGGGAGCCTGTAATAAATGTGTTTGATCTAGTTAGGGAAGTTAGGGAAGCCTTTACTGAGATCTGAATTATAGTGAGGTATTGACTAGGCAAAGAAGAAAAAGAAGACTATCCAGGTATAGAAAATATCATATGCAAAATCCCTGAGATGGAAGATGTTTGAGAAGTGGTGAATGGAAAGAGCAAGGTAGACCACAGGACAGATGAGGCTGTAGGGGTGTGTAGGGGGAGACTGGGAATCATGCAGGCCCTTCAGGCCACATTAACAGTAATACATTTTCAGGGTTCCTTGGTGGTTCAGTTGGTTAAGCATCCAACTCTTGATTTTGGCTCAGGTCATCATCTCACGGTTTGTGGGACTGAGCCCCATGTTGGGCTCTGGACTGATGACCATGGAGCCTGCTTGGGATTCTCTCTCTCCATCTCTCTCTCTCTCTCTCTGCCTCTCCCCTGCTTGTGCTCTCTCTCTCTCTCAAAATAAATAAATAAACTTTTTTTTTTTAAAAAAAGAAAGTTCTATAATTTCCAGAGAACAATGGCCAGTGAAGGAAGGACTTTAAGCTGGGATATCTAACATATGACCTGATTTGGCTTTGAAAATGGATGTAGGTAGGACAGTGAGAAGTTGGAAGTCCAGGTGAGAGATGATGATAGCCTGGAACAGAGAGTTGTGGGGCAGACAAGAGAGAAAGAATGGTTTGGTGATGGATTAGATAGAGCAGTGATTAAAAATGAGGCATCAAGGGTGCCTTCTGGTCTCTAGTGCTTGTGGTGGTGCCATTTATCAAGACAGGGGGCACTAGAAGAGGATCAGGTCTTATGATGAAGATCAAGGAATTGATGTTAGACACTATGTGATCGAGATTCCTCTGAGATATGTTTGAGGAACACTCAAGTAGGCAGTTGGTTTTAGGGCTCTGATCTGAGGAGGGATGCAGCCTAGTGATACACATTTGGGAGGAATTAGTTTATACATGTAATTAGTATATAGGAATTAGTTTATACATAGGGTTGGGTCACATTTCCAGGAGGGAGAACATAGAGTCAGAAGAAAGACCATCTGAAGCCTGGAGGACCGAACACTTCTTTACCTGAGTAGAGGAGAATGAAACTGCAAAACAAAAAAAAAAAACCAAACAGACAAAAACAAAAGTAGGCATCCAGTGTTCTTCAGGCTGCAAACTTCGAGGTCAGCCCAGGAGAAAGCATGGATACATGAAGAATATCTGCCCTCTGATTAAACTGATTAGACCTGCTTAGAGCTCCTTTTTCAGATTCAAACTCTGAGCCTCTACCCTCACCCAGGAAACCCCTGCTGAATCCTAAACTTTCTGCCTATTACCTGAAACATCCCATTGCTCATAAATGAGACCTTATTTAAAAGCCTTCTCTCTATGGAGGCAGGCAGAGACAAAGTCTATGGGCCCTGGAGCACACCCTCTTTTCTCTCCCCTGCAGGCCATTTCGAGATAAAAGAAAGGAGGAAAGGCTAACGATGTGCCCTTTGAACATTTCCAGCCTCTTGACCTATCAAGGAACTCTTTGTTTGTCTCTCTGCTTCCTATTGGGGGCTGTATAAGTTGGACATTAAAATACAGGCTTTATAGGTAGACAAGACCTGGTTTAAATCCCAGGTCTACAATTAATTTGACTATGTGAAGCTTGGATTTCTTCATGAGTAATATGAAAGTGATCATACCCACCTGTTAGGTTTATTATGAGGATTACAGAAGATGATATAGACTGTAGGGAAAGAAATGTTTTCCTTTCTACCCTTCTAGGTTCTGTGGCTGGTCCAATAATTAAATTGACATAGATAGATACAAAGAAGAAAAAACATACATTTGATTAGTACATACACATGGGTATTTCACAAAGATAGGAGACTTCCAAAGACAGCCAGATAATCGAGACTTCTATACCATCCTGAGCTAAGGGATGTGTTCGGGTTTGGGAATTCTAGGTGAGGGAGAAGGCAATTGAAGGAATGTGGGGGGTATAAAAATGGTAAACAGAGGTTGCCTTGCTATGTAGATGAAGTCACTCAGGTGAAAAAAAAGATGTCATCTCTGGGAGTTGCTCTCCCTGGAACAGGTACCATTTCTAAGAGAAATTCCCTTTATAAATGTAGATTTCCCTCAAATATGGGGACATTTATACTTTCTTTTAGGCCGTTAAGGGGGAGATAAGAGCTTTTCCTTAGTCAACTGGTGTTGGTTGCCCTCAACTCAAAATAATCCACATAACAAAGTGATAAATTTGGGCGTAGCATATTCTGAATCCCTTCAAGGTAAAGTGTTTTAGTACAGTACTGGAACATGGCATGTATTCAATACACGAAAACTATGGCTTTATTTATTCTTGACACGCACTCTGATTTCTCACCATTTTTAGTCAGTCTGAGAATCACCACCATTATAGAATTGACGATAATGTAAAACAAAAAGTCAATATGCTCTCAAACTGTAAAATTTTATGGAAGAGGAAAAAAAAAGAATCCCATGGAAGTCTAAATATTTATTTGCAGCAGATTTATTAATCTCATAGTATTACATACAGGCTCACATGCATCTAAACCTACTTCTGCACATGTATGCTTCCTGCACAAGAATGTCATGGTTACACTATCCATCCAAAGGGGCTTTGACATAGGTCTCTGCAGAGAATTTCATTGTAAGATCTCTAACCCTAGATCCTCTTGATATCTCTTTTAGGAAATACAAGAAGTTTTTTTAGCTCTTTCCATGTAACTTATTTATCATTCTATAGATGATGACTTTAAAAAATTTTTTAAATGTTTATTTATTTTTGACAGAGAGAGAGAGAGAGAGAGAGAGAGAGAGACAGAGCATGAGTGGGGGAGGGGGAGAGAGAGAGGGAGACACAGAATCCAAAGCAGGCTCCAGGCTCTGAGCTGTCAGCACAGAACCCGACGTGGGGCTCGAACCCACAGACCATGAGATCATGACCTGAGCCTAAGTCGGATGCTCAACCGACTGAACCACCCAGGCGCCCCTATAGATGATGATTTTACCATCTGACATTCAACAGTGTCAGAGTCTGTTCATTCTTGCTTGAATCTATTAACCAACGCTTGGCCAGTGCTGGGATATGACTGAACTCTGGGAATTTCCTGAGCCTTGTTCAAGCTGGTCCCAAGTTTGTCATTCATTCTTTTCTAGTCAGATTTCAATGTCAAGAATTGATATGCTAAATCATGTTTCCAGGTGGTCTCTGAAAAACCATTAATTCTTTCCCCAAACTTCCATGATTGACTGTTAGTATAAGTACAGTTGTTAAATTACAATTTCCTAATCATTACTGATAATTGGTAATGTGTTTATAGAGGTAATTGTTATTCTTAACTTTGCTCTGATTTATGATCAATAATTGTTTACCATTGCATTTATAAAATTAATAGTAAAATGGCCCTTGAAACAGTTTGATCTAGATGTACCAGTCATTGCTTCTTCAATGTAGTCTTCCTGGTAGAAGCTCTAACGAATCAAGTGTGACCTTTGTAGGAGAAGACACATAGGATAGTGTTTCACTGATTTAAAATTTCATTTTAAGCCCCTAAACCTCTCTTTCAAACTGATTAACTGCTTATGAAACAGCTGTTTTATTTCCTTTCCTCACATGTGCCCAAACTCCATGAAGCCATCTTTGGGTAGTGACATAGTCCTGAATGGGACCCACAAAAGTAATAGAGAGGAGTCTTTCTCCAAAATTGTTAGGCCTTATATTTGGTGTCAGAACTCTTCAGCATATAACCTTGTATAAATCACTTGACCACTCTAGGCTTCATCAATAAACAAGTACGAGAACACTTCTTCGTCCAATCATCTGAGATTTATGGAAGCTCTTCTTTGCTAAATGTAAGTTTTATAAACTGCAAGGGCCTTATACAACTTTAAGTTGTTATTAGCCAACTTTCTTTTTAATCAATACATCGGGAATTTAAATTACATACACACACACACACACACACACACACACACACACACACACCATTGTAATCTCTACATGTTTTTTATTAGTTCCTTTACTAAATACCTGTGTTGCCTTCTGGTACAGATACAAATGAACTAATAGAACACATACACACATGGGATTCTCCCCAGTAGAGCTTCCCAACAAAGCTTAACTACAAAGAAATTCGGAGAAGAAGGTGAACCTGCTCTATAATACTCTTTGTGTCTATTCTAGATTTTTGATTAGCGCATTGCCTTATGTCAGTTATTTTTACCCCAGTTTCTGGATGCCTTAAATCTAACCTCTTAGATTTTTCCCTACTATTAGCCTTCCAAATGCAGTCACTTTTTTGGTATGATATTGCCTGTGAATTAAGAACAAGATGATGCTCAATATTATCAACAATTATTTAATTTCTTGTATTTTTTACATTCATCTTTCCTCATGTGCTTTATCTCTTTATACTCCTTCTCTTCCTAGCACCTCATATTTGGCTAATGCTTAGCACATTCTCTTTGGAATAGAGTATTATGGAACTGGAACCTCAAAACAATAATTTAATGAGGTATGAAATTCAGGAACAGCTATTAGCAATTTTTTGTATGAATAAAGAATCTTCGTTTTGCCTCCTTTTGCTTTCCCCACACTGGCAGAATGGAGATTGGAATCCCCTCTGTTAACCTCAAAATTATGTTTTTAGCTAGATACAACTTTGGGCTAAGATACTTTACCTCTCCTTGTTTTGTTTTCCTAATTTATGAAAATAAGGGGGCAGATTTGATGATCTAGAAGGCCCTTTTAGTGCCTTTATCTTAAAGTTGGGTTCTAAGTCATAAAATATTTACTGTACCCCTGTGTGTAGTGCTTCTAACTCTAAAGACACAAAGAGTCATAAAGTACCCTCCCTAATCTACCAAAACTTCATAATCCAGCTGGAGGGTTAGCAAATGCTAATGTGAAGATAAAGAAAGATTCAACGTCAAACTCGCCAACTTCTCCGTGACTCACACACAAAAATAAGTGTGGGTTATGGGTGTGGACAGAAAGTCACTGTGTCTCCAAAGTATTGACAAATGGATTGACATCCAGACCTCACAATTTCAAAGTAAGGAAGATGTCCCTCAATTTAATAATGGCTACAGGACAATATTAAGAGGAAAAGAACAAAAGTTGTTTCTACTGATAGAAGGGAAAAGCTCATATTAAAAAAGTCAATTAAAAGGAAGAAAAATATCAGTGGTAGAGGTGGTACCCATTCAATTTAAAACTAATGTTGAGTGTATCATGAAAATCTATAGTAAAACATTTCAAACTTTTTTCACTTGTTTCAGGGTTCTGTATTCATTGAACATGGAATGAAAATAAAAATCAAAGCAAAGCTTTAAAAGGACAGAGATATGTAGGCTAATGGACAATTTGTCCGAGGGAATGGCTTTTAGGGCTGAAATTTCTCTGTGTGTATTTTTCCTCAGGATTTAATGTTTTTAAAGATGGTGCCCTGTGAGTTACCATGACAACCTGTAGATATCATCTTTAGAAGGCTAAGGCTACAGATCTCAGCTCAAAGTATTATATCCACACACTTTTAGAAAAAGCCTGTGGATGCACTTTGGATGGGCTGAACAACAAACACATGGAGTGCTTGCTGCTCTAACGGCTCATTTCTCTGAAATATTTTAACATGGCTGAAGCTACTTCTATAGTGTTGACGGACACCCTCCCTCTCATTTCATCATTACCTTTAAAGTCTGAAGCACACTTCATTTTCAGCTCTTTGTTGAACTTCTACCAAGACAGGCAAATGTCAAGGCTAAAGCTCATTTCCTGTTTTACATGCTTCCTTCCAAAGACAGTAAAGATTCAAGTGTTGTTGGTCCTACTGCGATTTTAGAGCTGTTCTTTGTCATTGGGCTGTGTTTTCTCAGGATAGTATCCTTAGTCATAAAGCTGGGCAAAAAGCTGACAACTAATTTGCAGTTGCAAAGGAAAGGACTGGAGGGTACAGATGAGGTAAAAGTTCCCCAGGGCTTGGCTGGTTTCTGCCACCTTTGTAGTCCAAGGTGGCTGCCTGGGGCAGCAATGATTATGGACGCTGCTAAACAGTCACCTTCTTAGATAATCAAGTTCAGCAAATTCCCCCAGACGGAATAATGATTGTGATCATATGTTGTCTATGTGTTTTTCACTGATTAACCATGGGATGGGACACGAAGATACTTAGTTGAGTAATTGAAAACAAATATCTTCAACTAGTTTAGGTAAATGAAACATTTTTTTTTAGAACCCGCTATTTAAAAAGATACTGATAATGCTCATTGCTTGGTGGAATTATTTTGTAAGCAGTCTGAAACTCACACTGTCAACTGCACTGAGGAGTGACTAGGTGACACAGCGTTCAGTGACATGAATTTGATTTTTTTCCCCAAAGTTTCATTGGGTACCCTCGCTTTGGCTAATAGGGCATTTCTTTGCATTTACGAGGACAGATTTGTAGTTTGAATATCACATGGGTAGCTGAACCTTCCCAGACCAGAAGCACCATATGGCTGTGTTCAAAATCATTTGATGGAATGTGATACTTTGAAGTTCTCTCAGAGACTTAGTGTTTTGTAGTTTATGGCCATGGTAATCTCAGGCCTTAAGGATGTCAAATTATTTGATGAGTATGAAATAATTTACCCTAATTTTCAGTGATTTTTTTTGGTTATGATTATGATTATGATTTTGTAGTGAAGACTGAATTATATAAACATTGAATACCCAATGTTTTATTTGTAAGAATAATCTTTATATATCACATGATTGCTCTGAAAGAACTTAATGAGAGTAACAGAACGGCCATAATTTAGTGTAATTAATGAAGCGAGAGTTCTTGTTAGGTCATTCAACTAATGTGACTGTTGAAGTAATTGGGCTGATTTTTATGGGCTTTGGTGTTGTCTTAGTATAAATGCATATTCCTAAGAGTTAATGGTAATTATGTTTTAAGCTTATGAGAATGCACTTAACAAATGATTTTCAAGGGTAAATTATCTTCATGAGGCAGAGGAAGATTGTGCTCACCAAATTCACTTAGGTAAGTGAAGAAAGGCTTAAAGGAAAGTCTGCATTACATTTCAAAAAGTATTGATACTGAAAAATGAACAATGAATAAGTTAGAAGAATATATTTGAAATGATTTTTAAGACTCATCCTAGTGAAAGTTGTGTTCCCAAATTGACAAACATTACCATCACCAAATAAGGCGGAGAAGTATTAGATGAGATGAAGCTAATACCTGGGTGTCTTTCTCCTTCTCTCTTATCTTTCTCTGTCTCTCTATTAACGCTGCAAAACAATACTGCAACATAATAGAGTAATTTTATATCAATTGGCCTGATGTAACAGAGGAAAAAGCATAGAATGAGATTATTGACAACACCAGTTTTTAATTCATCGCTAAAAATTTTACTTTGAATTGTAACAGGAACCATGATTTTTACCTTATCACTCTTTATAAATATTCATGAGAAATACCATTTGCAGTTATAAAGTGTATAGGCAATACATTTGCCATTGGCAAACTGGACATTTCTATCCTGTGAAAACGTTAACAGACTGACAATTGTTACTAGTGAGAAAGGAGAACGGATTCAGAGTTCATGGAAAAGAGGAGGAGCACTAGGGTTTGAAAAAAACTAAAGTCACATTTTTCCCCTTGTAGAAGGAATACAGCTTTGTATTCAGTATTTGTTGTTTGCCTCCCCTTCCCGACAGCAGCTTGGATTTTTCTCTGGGAATCTGTGTCTTCCTAATTTTCTTTCCACTTGGTATGAGTAGGGCTCCCAGAGAGACTAGGCCAGAGCACGTGACCAGCGTCAATCAGTGCTTAGCATTCTCCCACATGCAATTAGTTTATTGGGAGCACATGACTTAAGGCAGACTGATCAGAATGGATCTTAGGAGTTTGGCTGTGCATGTGAACTTGAACCTAAAATATTCAGCCCCTAGAACCGGGACCTCAAGGGACAGCCTTTCTCAGAAGGAGTCAACACAGGAAGTATAATTTAGAAGAGAAATAGAATCCTGATAAACTACTTTGAGCCCCTGTATTTAGCCACCCTTGAGGCAATGCTTATCCCAGAACCACTGCATTATGAAAGCCAATAAATTTTCTTTATTTCTTGAGTTAGTTGGGCTGAGCTGTGACAAATAAATCCTAATACATACATTGCTCCCCACGGGAAAATTGGAAAACACAGAAAGGTGCAAAAAAATTATAATCACCTTTGATTCAATTTTAATATATTTTCTTTTCTTTCTCTTATTGCTACATAAACAGAGGCAACTTTGGTTACAATTTTCATGTATTTTTCCATTTTTTATCCCTGCATAGACATAAAAATTTTAATTTTTATCAATTCAAGTTATTTTTATGTATATGGATATATATTTTTAACATACAGAGATATATATCACAAAATTAGAGTTATGATATATTACTACTTTTATATTTGTTCTCATCTAACATTGTGTCATGAGCATTTCCCCATTTCATTAACACGATTTTTAATGGTGGAATGATATTCCATAATATACACAAAGTAACTAATTTAACTTTTCCATTATTTTTGGACATTTAGGTTATTTTCATTTTTTAAAAACCATGCTGTTTATGTTATTGGTAAGTAAATATTTGTCCAATTTTCTATTCTTTGGGTTGGTTTCCTTGCAGGGACATTATGGACCTTAAGTGGATGTATTTTTAAGGACTCTTGATATATATATCAAATTGGTTTTCAGAAAGTTTATACTAATTTATATTCCCAAGAATTTTGCCAAACTAGGGCATCATTATTTCTTATCATATTTACTACTTTAATAGGCTCTCACACTGTCATATTAGAATTTCTCTATTTTACTTTTGGGAGGTTGGATATTATTTTTTCATGTGCTATTGATCTTTACATTTCTGTAGTGAATCGATATTGCTGTCCCTTCCCTATTTTTTTTTTAAGTTTATTTATTTATTTTGAGAGAGAAAAAGAGTGTGCGTGTTCAGGGAGGGGCAGAGACAAAGAATCCCAAGCAGCCTCCATGCTGTCATGGAGGAGCCAGACTCGGAGCTCAATCCCACAAACCCATGAAGATTATGACCTGAATCGAAGTCAAGAATTGGACGCTTAACTGACTGAGCCACCTAGGTGCCCTTTCCCCCTTTTCTTAGTTGTTGCATGTGAGTTGCTTTTATTTTTTTCTTAATGATTTTAGCCTCTTGTTTTTCAAAATCCGTGATTACAGTAAGTAATGTCGCACCATGAGCTATTTTGGTCCTTACTGGTCCCTCACAAATAGAGTCCTTGGGACCGTCGACTGCCCTAATTCCAAACTAACCCTTGAATAGATGTTTCTTATCTAAAAGTAGCAACCAATTTGGCTTTCTCTAAAATGGAGGGTCAGGCAGTGAGTCTGGCACCAAAAGCTAAAACATGCAACTTCAGCATTGCCCATTGTTATTGATTTAAGTGCACAAAGAAAATTTGTGTCCTGTTCATTATGCGGCATTGTAGCTCGCAGATGTGATTTTTATTTAAGGCATTTGTTCGGTGTAAAATCCCGCTGGAGGGTTTGAAACAACTCTTTCTTCCCATAAACTGTCATCTACCTGCTTGCAACTTTATTTACTAGAAAGAACACATTCTGTTTTCTGAGGGTAGTGTTGATTTTTCTTCCAGAAGAGCAGCGCAACACCTTGTCAGTTCTTACTCAAAAGGTTGTTTCCTCATATTTTGATGTTAGATCATTTCCCAGAGATGAGAGATAAGGAAACAACTTCTGAATACAAGTCTACAAAATCTCTGCTTTCAAAACCTGCTTTTACTGACTGAGTCAACTTGGCAGTGGATTTTATTACTCTATAGTGCAGAAATCTCAATCTAAAGAAGGAGGAGGAGCCAGGTAGGGGGGAGGAAAAGGGGAGTGAAAAGGTTTACTCAGCTAAAACTTTTATGAAAAGCCAAAAAGTCTCAGTTCTGCTTTGCTTCTTCCGATGAAATCCTAACTGCTGACAAAGACTTGCTAATTTCACTATGAGAACCCATATCATGGGTAATGTATAATTTTGTAATAAAATATATCTCTTTTATTATTTTCTTGACCCCCACCTAATAATTAATCATCTAAAAGTGTTTAAAAAGTGACACAGAGTCATTTTAGTGCAATATTTAGTGCTGTTCCCCATATTTAGGTACATTAATGGGGTTATAACATTGCTCTTCAGTGTGAATTACCACCAAACCTGAGCACTTCCCATTACATTTTCCTCACCATTTATTATCCAGCTTTGAATCTTGATTATGTTTATTATAATATCTGCTAAAATTCCTTTCTGGCAAGTTAAAAGGCATATGTTAGGAAGAAGTACAAAATCTTTTCTTTCTCATGGTTTTAGCATATGTCTTGGTTCTGATCAGCCAAGATTGGATTTGATACCATTCTTTGTAATTTGTAAGTATAAGATAATATAAATATTATTATAACCATGTTTCAATTTAAAATTTCCTGAGAAGAAATAGGTAAGCGAGCCAACAATTTCAATTCAGGGTGACAAATGATATTGATTCATTCAAGAAGAGGGGATTGAGATTTAGGAAGTCAAAAAAAAAAACCACCAAAAATGCTTATTTCCAGGGTTTCTCCTGCTGTGGCCTCAGAGCTGTTGGTTTTCTTCTGCCTCGTCCACTTCTCCAGGCAGAAGTACATCAGCGGTTGACTTCCCCAGAGCAAGAAAAGAAGCAGTAAAAGATTTGAAGGGATACGTGGTAGTGATACAGGGAAACGTGCCTCGAAGCTGCAGAACTGCGGGCTGGTGGGGACACCGCTTCATGACCAGGTAAGGAGAAAGAGGGAGGGAAATGGATGGGGACTCTGTTAGGAAGAGGGAGGAAACCTTAGAGAATTCAGAAAGGGAAGACTGGAGAGGCTCTGGCGAGGTGCTCCATAGAATGGAGTAAAGCCTGAGCAGAGATCGGTCCCAGGACCACTGCCTTAAGCCTAGCTCCAGCAAGGAGCTTCTCTCCTTCTTCTCTCCCGCCGACTTACCATATTGCCAAACACCAGTGTGGTTCTGGCCTAGTCATGTCATTCCCGGATGACCTCCAGCCTCTCGCCCTCTGAGCTGTGATTCCTTCTGCACCAGAGGTCTCTTTCTTTCTTTCTTTTTCTTTTATTTATTTATTTATTTATTTTTGAGACAGAGAGAGACAGAACATGAATGGGGGAGGGTCAGAGAGAGGGAGACACAGAATCGGAAACAGGCTCCAGGCTCTGAGCTGTCAGCACAGAGCCCGACGCGGGACTCGAACTCACGGACCGTGAGATCATGACCTGAGCCCAAGTCGGCCGCTTGACCGACTGAGCCACCCAGGCGCCCCCAGAGGTCTCTTTCTGAAACACAGATCAGATCGTATCTCCTCTGATTTGAAAGCATTTTGAATGGGTGAAAGACGAGTGAAATGTCTCCAAAGAAATTGTATAGTAATTACATGGAAAGATGCTTACTGTTACAATAATTAGGGAAATGCAAATCAAAACGACAATGAGAGAGCACTTCACATTCATTAGGATGGCTATTATATATATTAAAAAAAAAACAAAACAAAACAGAAAATACCAAGTATTGGTGAGGATGTGGAGAAATTGAAACCCTGGTGCATTGGTGGTGGGAATGTAAAGTGCCTCAGCCACCGTGGAAAACAATAGGGAGGGTCGTCAAAAAAATTAAACAAGTAGTTCCCATTTGATCCAGCAATTCCACTTCTGGGTGTACGCCCCAAAGGACCGCAAGCAGGAGCTCAAAGACGTTGAGAGTCCCGTGTTCGTGGCAGCATTCATTCACAATAGTCGAAAGACCGAAACAGCCTGTCTTTTGGTGGATGAATGAATAAACAAAATATGGTATACAAATACAACGGAATATTATTCAAACTTAAAAAGGAATGAAGTTCTGGCACATGCTATGACATATGTTGAACCTTGAAGACATTATGCTAAGTGAAATAAGCCAGTCCCGAAAGGACTAATATTGTGTGATTGCACTTCTATGAGGTACCTAGATAGGTAAACTCATAGAAACAGGAAGTCAAATGGCGGTTGCCAGAGGATGGGAGTGGGGGAGGGGGATGACTGTTTAATGACTAGAAAGTTTCAGTTTGGGAGGATGTAAAAGGATCTGGAGACGGATGGTTGTGATGGTTGTACAACAACGGAAATGTACTTAATGCCACTGAACTGAACTCTGTCATTGAACCTGAAAGTGATTAAAATGGTAAATGTGATGTTGTGTGTATTTTAAAATAAAAAATCACTTTGTGGTCTCCCATTAATTTTGGGATAAAAACCCAGTTTATTAGCATGATATATCTATCTTTCAAGATACGATCCCCAGCTCATTTTTCCAGCGTGTCTAATGCTTGGCACTTCTTTGTCCTGTAAGAGTCAACTCAGCTTTTATCACCTTCTCTGGGAAATCTTCCCTGACCCACCTCGCACGTCCCCCAGGAGTAGGCCCTACCCTCATCTTGTGCGGGTGAGCCTCCTCTTATCTATCATAGTAGTCTGTGTACACTTTCATCTGTCATACTGAATTCAAAATTTTTAAAATCTTCTTATCAGTAAGCCCCCATTAGGCTGTTAGCAACTTGAAGGTGGGGACTGTCTTTCATCTCTGTTGCTCCACTGCTTAGAACATGCCCTTATGCCCTGTAGATGCTTAATATACGTTTGCTATCTGGATGAAAGAATACAGCTGATTGGGGAAGAAAGGGAAATTCTGCAGCTTGAGCCAAGCATTCTGTCTGTAGAAAGGAATAATAACAGCACTCACCTCTCAGGATTTTTGGAGAATGATGTGACGTTGGTAACATTAGTAAAATATTTAGAAGAACACCTGACCCATAAGTACTCAATAAATGTTAGCGATTTTTCACTTTTATTGTTGCATGACCTACGAAACTTTTAAAATAAGATTCTCGTATTCCTGGTGCTTGGGTGGCTCAGTCGTGAAGCATCTGACTTACTTCGGCTCAGGTCATGACCTCACGGTTTGTGAGTTCAAGTCCCACATCAGGTAATCTCGAGCCCTACTTCAGGTAAAATACAAGCCCCACTTTGGGTGAGCCCCCCTCCTGTCTCTCTCTCTCTCTCTTTCTCTTTCTCCCTCTTCCCCTCACTTGTGCCCCCTCTCTCTCTCTCTCTCTCAAAAAACAAAAAAGATTCTCATATTTCCTTTAGAGTAAGGATTGTCAAAGGGAAAGAGGGGGTAGAATTTAGCAAGGATATGCCAGAGACAGACACCAATCCCCCTGGATTCCAGGCTCTGCTGTGGTTTGCCTTCAGAATTGGTGAGAGGCATGCCTGCTTGGTCTGAGCAGATGGCTGGTGGTATGGAGGGCTCCTATTCCAAACCAGCCTTTCCTGATATGGTTGTGATATTCCAAACCACCCCCGAGCCTGTCAGCCTTCTTGATACTCAACCTCCTTCAGAGGTGGCACCTCCTTTGGGTGCACAGGGGACTTTCCTTAGGAGGAGGACCCTCGAGGCCGCTTCCCACTTGAAGATCGCTAGTGTGCTTGACAGCCTGATCTCCCGCCCAACCTCACTCTCGTCGCCCAATACCACAGGTCCCACAAAGCAGGTGGCGTTTCCATTTGGGTTTCCTCTACTCCATCAGGGTAGTTTCTTGAGTCCAATTAAGAACAAGGAATGCGCTCAGACTGTATTTATTGCCAGATCCTTCCTGAATTTTCCAAGTTTATTTTTCTCATTTCTCCAAACTATGCAACTGTCTAAAGTGTGTATCAAAGAGGTATATGTCAAAGAACACTTCTAAAATTACACTATGATTTCTGCTGGTGGCCTTTTCTCCTTGCCCAGTTAGAGCTCAGGGAAAATCTGAGGAGATATCCAAAAGTATGTTTCATATGTGGGTCAGAGGTGTTTATTTTAGCCTAAAGGAAATAAGGGAAGATCCTGGATCCTGAAAGAAGAAATAGCTTTACCTGAGAGCACATAGAGGGGGCACTGAGAAAGCTCAAATGTTTGACCGGGACTTTCTGCTTTTATAATAGAATGGAAGCAGGATCAACAGCCTGGAGACCAAGAAGATAAACATTCTGTAAGGTTTTGTAGCACAATGATTGTTTTTCTGAAGTGATTAGGACTAAAAGTCTGAAAACAGAAAGAGCCTGTGTGCTTGACTTTGGGGCCATAAGGAGGAAGGAAGCTGTGGGAATGTCAGCCCTTTGCACTGCTTGTTGTGTGTGTGTGTATGTGTGTGGTCACAAAGTGAAGAGTAAAGCAGACCGAGTCCTATAGCCATGACAAGGTGAAAGAAAGCAAATATAGGTGGCCCCAGGGCTTAACTCTGGAAAGACGTAGTTATGTGGTTTCCAAGTAAGCACTAATTGGCAGTTGGCTCAAGAGCAGCCTTGAGCTCTACGAGAGGGAGAGAACGCTCTTGTGAATGTTTATGACATTTCTGGTGGTAAGTGCCTTTCATAGCTTGTCCCGTAAGCTGTGATTGGAAGGAAATGTGATCTCCTTTCCTAATTTTACACTCACTCTCTTTATGCTGGCAAAGGCCATGGCTGACTCTGCCATTCCCCTAATAAGACACCCTTGAGTGGCAGTGTGGTTCTGATGTTCCTTGAGCAGGCAGCTGGAGATTATGGTGAGGAGCAGGGGCATCTCTGTCCTCTGCAGGATGTGTGGAAAATGGGATTGAAAAGAAAATGATATAGAAGAGAACAATGGCATAAAAATTTAAATTTGGATGTGTCCAGGGCTATTCAGAAGGATGATATTTGGTCCAGGGCAGTGACCGCAGGGCTGGCACACATCCTACCCACTCACCTATTTCACTCTGACAGCTGTCATCTCCATTCAACCCGAGACAATTGAGAGAGCCAGGAATTACATGCTTTATTGCATTATCCAGGCCATTGTTCCCCTCTATTATTAAGGACATTGACCAGACTTACATCTCATGCTATATCTATTATGATTTAGACTCTGCCTACATGAATACTGAAGAATTGGGTCAGACTAAAATTTACTAAGTCCTGCAACCAAAATTTTAGCAAACTGTGTATATGTTAAAGGTCAGAAAATAGGTCAGTGAAATCTAAGATAATAGGATAATAGAAACTGTCTAAACTTCTGGTAGTCATACATTATTTGAGTAAATAAATCAGAATGATAAATCCGATTGTTAGGAATATGGTTCTATATATTCAGTATTTATTTATATTGAAAATTTCAGATCCATATTGAAGCAT
Organism: Panthera tigris; assembly: GCF_018350195.1. Lineage (NCBI taxonomy): Eukaryota > Metazoa > Chordata > Mammalia > Carnivora > Felidae > Panthera > Panthera tigris. Next base: position 13,312,439 of record NC_056660.1, on the reverse strand, counting down.
TAATTTTAATACTTCAACACATCAAACTTATGTACATAATTGAAAGAGTAAATAACTACAGACTCCAGTGTTAAGAAACTTAAAAAACATTTTTTAATGTTTATTTATTTTTGAGAGAGAGACAGAGCATGAACATGAGCAGAAGGGCAGAGAGAGGGAGACACAGAATTCAATGCAGCCTCCGGGCTTTGAGCTGTCAGCACAGAACCTGATATAGACTCAAACCCACAAACTGTGAGATCATGACCTGAGCTGAAGTCAGACACTTAACCGACTGAGCCACTCAGGCACCCAAAGAAACTTTTTACTATGGTTGTTTTTATGTGATAAACAAGCTTTTTCCTTCTCTTTTCTCTAAATATTAGTGCTACCTTTAACTCATTGATTATAGTACACATAGTTTAATCTCTTAAAGAGCATGAGTATTGATATATTTATCTTTCTATATTCATGCACAGTCCTGAAACAAGAAAAGAGTCTTTATACAGCGAGATTTCACTGTGATGAACTCTTGTCATTTGATCTTTGTGAGAAAGAGGGTAAACAGTGTTAGGTCAGAGATTTTTATTTTCCATCTTCCTTTCCTGAAAAATAAAATAGTTGTGTATCCCTGGAGCTCTAAACAGTTCAGCAAATTGAAGAGTTAAATATGTGCTTAAGTGTGATTCCAAACCATCTGACATAGAGAAAAGGGACAATGTTTTGTGGTATTAGTTTAGATTCTGAATCTCTAACACTTGTATTTATAACTTAAATGATGCAAAATTTTCAAAAATGTTAAAGAAAATTCAGAATTGCCTACAGTTTTCATTTTAGAGGGTGTTTTATAAGAAATTCAAGAAGAAACAAAAAAAATTTAGCTGTACAACATTTTTATTTTTAATACTCAGTAGAAACCAGCATTAATTCAAAGGACAAAAAATAGACTGGGGGAAATATTTGCATTAGATATAGATGTGATAGATAACAGTATATCCAGAATATTTACTATTCAGCAGCAGAGAGATCTTTATAAATTAAACTATGTCAGTCTTTTGATGAAACTCTGACCGGCTCATTTTGCTGAGTAACAGCCAGCACAATTACTATGACTGAGGAGGTCCAGGGTAATCTGATGGACAGCTACTTCCTGCCTTCCTTACCTGCTTCCAGTGCCCCCCCTCCCCCCGCCTTCCCCCCCACCGCCCACCCACCCCTGTCCTTGTCCACTCAGCCCCACCCACATTGGCTTTTTGCTGTTCCATGGATATACCACATCTGCTGTCATTTTAGAACCTTCCACTCTTGCTGATGCTTCCCTTTGGGATGCTCTTCTCTAGCTATTCCCTTGGCTCCACCTGAAGATCTTTGCTCAGGTGTGCTGTTATCAGTTCCCTGAACAACTTACAAAAAAGAGCAGCCTCTCTCACCTGGGCTTTTCCTTTTCATTGTTTGTTTTCTCTTTGGTACTTTGACACATTCCTCCTACTTTTGTTTATTTGATTTTAGGCTATCTCTTTCCACTAGGCAGAGCATTTCATGATGTCAGGGATTTTGTTTACTGCTCTATCCCTGCAAAAGTGCCCTGAATGAGAAAAAGATTAAATTCCATTGGAAAAATGGCTATAAAATTCACAGAAGAAATGTAAGTGGTCAATAAATATATGGCAAATGCTTAAATTTGCATAAGTAAAGAAAATATACAGTAAAGGAATAAGATACCATATATTTACCCATCAGACTGGCAAGAAGGTTAAAATCCAATGGCATCCAGTGCTGTCAGAAACATGAACCATTGGGCTCTCCCCTTGCTTGCTGGTAGATGCATGAATTGTTGCTACATCTGGGGAAAATGATCTGTCAGTATTTGTTAAAATGAAATGTGTACATCCTTAAGGAAGGTCTGGAATTCATGGAACCCAAAACTTAACATTTCATTACCTTCATTCATTTTTGCTTTTCGTTCACTATTCTTTAAGAAAAGTAATGGAAAGTTACAAGTACAAGACTAAGTCTAGACCATTTAAGGGGCCTGTACAACCAGGGCTCTGAAGCTGAAGCTTCATTGGCTTCCTAGCAAATCCTCCTCCATTATACGTACCCTCTGACTATAGCCCCATTTCTGGGAAGGAATCAAAATAAGAGCAATAAGGATTGAGAGTTTCGGTACATAAAAGATGTATGTATAAAGCTATTTACTACATTATTTTTAGTGGAATAGAAATTGGTGACAATCTGAATGTCTGTCAATAATGAGAAGTTCAAATAAATATAGTACATCTATTCTATTTATTTCTGTTAAGCTATTAAAAACAATATCTATGGTACATTTATGCAAAAAAACTGTAAAATAATGTGTTTAGTATAATGCAATGCTGATAAAATCAAGAGAGAAGTAAGAGAGAAAACAAAAGTAACACCACATCTGCCCATCTGTGTATATATTTACATAGATGTGTTTGTGTGTGTGTGTGTGTGTGTGTGTGTGTGTATGAACAATACAAAGATATAGAAAGACATACATTATTATCACTGGGTACTTCAGGTCAGGAGTGGGGGTGGTAAGGGATGGGGAAATAAATAGCAAATTTTTATTTATACATTATTGAATAATTTAACTAGTTTCAAAAAATACATTCATACTTTCACATTTCTTCCATAGCTTTATTGAGATATAATTGACATATAACATGTGTAAGCTTAAGGTGTAAAACATTTAAGTTAAGCCACTTATGTATTGCAAAATGATTACCACCACAGCATTAGCTAACACCTCCATTCCATTCCATAATTACCACTGTGTGTGTGTGTGTGTGTGTGTTGAGAACATTTTTAAGATCTACTCTCATAAAAACTTTTAAGTACATAATACAGTATTATTAGCTATACTTACCATGCTATATATTAGATTCCCAGAACTTGTTAATCTTATAACTGGAAGTTTGTACCCTTTTACCACTACTTCCTAATTTCCCCCCTTCCTCAGCCTCTGGTAACCACTATTCTATTCTGTTTCTATGAATTCAGTATTTATTAGATTCCACATATGAGACCATACAGTATTTGTCTTTCTCCAACTTACTTCAGTTAGGATAATGGCTTCAAGTTCCATCCACGTTGTTGCAAATGGCAGGATTTCCTTCTTCCTTGTGGCGGGTTGTTTCCACATCTTGGTTATTGTGAATAGTGCTGCAATAAACATGGGGTTACAGATAGCTCTTTGAGATCCTGTTTTCACTTCCTTTGGATATATGCCCTGAACAGGAAATGCTGGATCATATGATTGTTCTATTTTTAATCTTTTTGAGAAACCTCCAAACTTTTTCCCATGGTAGTTGCACCAATTTACATTCCCACTAAGAGTGCATAAGGATTCTTTTCTCTCCACATCTTTGTCAGCACTTATCTCCTGTCTAATATATTCATACTTTCATAATTTAAAAAAGGAATACACATTTTAACAGAAAAAAAGAGACAGACCTGTCATTGAATGTAGTGTTGGTTTTACAGTGGAGATGGTTATACTGACAAAACATGTTTGATTTGTTGCTCATTGGCATAGAGCTGGGTAACGTGCAGCACTTCTGTTAGAAAGCAGACAGAGACAAGAAAAATGTTAAGAAAATTAAAGGTTAGGGGTGTTCATTGAGGAAATGATAAAAGGCAAGCTATGCTTAAAAAAAAGAATGGATGATGAACTAAAGGATAACAGTACAGCAGAGAATTGGCATAATCAATAGCAAACAAACACTCTGAGAGGCAACTCTTAGGTCAGTGACCTCAAGAGGGGCAAACACCCAAGGGTCAAGATAGACACTGACCAGATACACTAATTATGATACAGTATCAAAATTAATGAAGGGATATCACATGCCAGGTGCTGTGTTGATTACTGTGGCCTAGCTGAGTTATAGTCAACCAATGAAGTGGACACTTTTACTACACCCATTTTATAGAAGGGACAATTGGTTCTGACAGGTTCACATGACTAGAAAATGGTGGAGCAAAGACCCAAGCATAGGCCTGTCTAATCCAAGCTCTTGTGCTTAATTGCTATGATAATTGGCCTCCTAGAAATATAATAAGTATATGCACTTTTTTGGATCTTATATCTATCAGGCAAGAGGTATTAAACAATTAATAAGAGGCCGAGTTGGCCTAAGAAAGTACTTTCTAGTAAGAACTTGCAGTGTTAGAGACATCGAATATGTAACTTCGTGTAGGAGTCGAGTCACATCTGAGCCACCATTTGTCCTGCACCAAGGGCTGGATGAATTCTAATAGCAGCACGTAGCATAGATTAAGAAATTGGTTTTATTGGGCAAAGGGCAACTTACAGAAGCCAAGGGTCAGTAAGAGAAGAGAAGGATCCTTGTGTCTATTTAATAACAGGCATCAGGGTCTGTGTGCTCTGGGCCAGTGGTGTGGGTCCACATATACCTATAAAGATGGCAGCCCGGTGACTTCCATTATTACAGATGAACATATGTATTGAGAGCCACATGTGTTGAGCATACAACATGGGTACAAAGAAGACTCTGGAACTTCCAACTTCAAAGAACTTAAAGTTTGGTTGGAAAGTCAGACAAGGAAGCAGATATTGTGATTGTGATGTAGGGGCTATGACAAAGGCAGGTTCTGGGTCCTTGGGGTGTGAAAGAAAGGCATCGGATCAAATTTTGTGCAGTTCAGGAAAGGCTTCTTAAGAGAAGTCTTTCTCAAGGAGAATCTTTACCTCAACTACTTCAAGTTAGGGGAATAGACTAAATGAGTACTTTAGCCCTTCCTTACACAGAGTTCTGCGACACTGAGCACAGAGGATGGAGTCTATGGAAAGGACTTCACCTCCACTTCTAGGCTTTCCTACTAAAGAGAAGAGAACAAAAGGGCTTTGAAGGACCATGAGAGAGAGATGGCTAGGGTGACCATCTCTTCAAGGGTTTTTTGGAGGCTTGCTGGATTTAAAAATTCTAAACTAAACAATGCTAATAAAATTGTTGACCGCTGCAGTAAATAACTGCTAAATTGTTGTGGGATGTCTGACTTTGTCAGAGCTTCTAGATTTGAGGAGGTAACTGTGTGCTGGTCTGAAGTGACACTTGATCTGGAGATGGGTATGGAAAATGATGTCCTCCTACAATCCTCCCTGGACTTGAGATTTTCTATTCCACCTGCCACCTGTTTCTTTCTAGAGATTAGGAAAACAAGCAGCCTCTTGGACTATCAGACTGAGCTAGTGGCTGTTTCAAAGCCATCGGCCAAGAAAATGAAATTGTTTATACATTCTTTCTGTGGTGTTGCCTTCAAATTTCTTGATTAAAAAAGAAGGGAAAAAAAATAATGACCTAAGTGAACACAGGAGGAGGATGGAGGGATAGAACAGATGATATTTATGACTGACTGAGAATTTCAATCCCAGCAGCTAAAATGATGAACTAGGGATCACTGGAAATGGAAATAGTTGACTTAACAGATGGTAGGTGGCTCTTGTCAGAGAAGTCTGTTCTGAGCATGAGCCTAATTGAGTAGTTCATATCTGTATAAATTAACATTTTTTAAAGCTACGATATTCTCAGGAGAATTTTCAGGGTAAACATTTAGAGTTTTCCAGGTCTTTTCAGTAGAAAATGTGTCATTGGACAAAGGTTAATTTCACCAGTTCAAAAATTATACATTGGAAATTCAAATGGGCCATGATCTGTCTTAAAAATGATGCAAACATTTGAGAGCTGTAATGCACTTTTTTTCTGGCTCTCATGATGTTCTTCTGTAAGTTCTGTTGTCTGAACAGCTCCTTGGGGCAAACATCTGCCTACTTGAAATCTTATTAGGAAAATAACTTCATTTAAATCTTTCCTCATAGCCCCTCTCATGCAAATTTCAGTGTATAGTCAGGCAGGCCAGGGAAAATTGAAGTAATTAAGTATGTCTAAATTAAACTATTTTGTTATTTTTATGTTTATTCTATAGTAATTTTTACACCCAACTACACATTTAACACTGAATATCCATCGTTTCTGTTTTTCTTTAGATTCCTTAAGATTGGTCCAGTAACACCTAGAGCTCATGCAATACTGTTTGGGGGCTTGTTGTTCCTAGAGACTGTAAAACTAGACACTGCTAATAAATTGACAGGTGTAAGTCCAAGTGTAGAACTCACACAGCAGCACGACACTTTTTTATTTCTAAGAGAAGAAAATCATGTAAGACAGGGAAGCAACAACACACAAAAAAAATGCTAATCCCAGCTCATAAACACGAGAAGGAAGAGAAATTCATAGTAGATTGGTGATACTTGTGGTTTAACCAAGAATTCTTAGGGTCAGGGGTGCCTGGGTGGTTCAGTCAGGTAAGCGTCCAACTTTGGCTCAGGTCATGATCTTGTGGCTCATGAGTTCAAGCCTCACAATGGGCTCTATGCTGACAGCTCAGAGCCTGGATCCTGCTCGATTCTGTCCTCTCTCTCTCTTCTCCTCCCCTGCTCACACTCTCAAAAATAGGTAAACATAAAAAAATTTTTTAAAACGAATTCTTAGGAACAAAAAAAATTATTGGTAATGCTTGTCATCTAGGGCATTAAGTAAAATTCAAATGATCTCCTTTTCCATTTTAAAATTTTAACAGAAAATATTTATCCACGGTTAAAAAACATTCAAAAAGAATAGAAGGATGTAAAATAAAATAAAAACTTCTCTCCCAATCCTGAAAGTCTTCTACCTGACCCAAGCTTCATTCCTCCAAAGGCACAATTTTTTTACCTTGACCATTTTGATTCTCCCAGTGGCTACCTCTGTACCTCTAAATCACGGGATTACAGCAATACTTTTTGGGGGGGGGGTTAAACAAATTAAAAGTACCCAGTAACATCCCATTGTGAAAGATGACACATTCAGCCTACTTCAGTTTCTCTCCACTTCTCCCACTTACTCCTTTTTGTTAATTATGTTATAAATTTTGGATTTTGTTTTGGTTACGTCTATACCTCTCTATGATGTACTCAACTCTTGTCATCCGTCAACTTTAGACAGTCTCTCCAGACACCTATTAGGAGAGAAAATATGGCTTCATCCAATTATATTCCATTGCACTCTAATGAAGACAGCCTTAACAACCCACAGGCCAGTTTTCCCAGTCCTCCCTTGGTGGATTATAACTTTTTTAGAGAAGAGTTTCGCAGTTTTAGCTGTGAAATACCACCGTGGTTGGGGTTTGAGAAGTAGTGGTGGGGCAGACCTCCTGGCAGGGGACTCATAGATAGACCTTCAATTGCCACCAGATTTTTGCTTTCTCATTCTCCTCACTAAGTCCAACTTCAAGCTTCTCCTGAGCTTACCACAAAGAGTGTTTACCACTTCTGATGCTAATTAGGGACTTCCTGCATTCTTTTTTATCTACAAGGATGATCTCGGTAAATTTCCATCCTCTGAAAATTTGTCAAAATCTCTGGCCGGGCGGTATACTCACTCATTCTCTATGTTATTATGGATCTGTTGCTTTTGTGCTTCTTTGGGGGAGGGGGTGAAGTACATATGCAAGGGCCGCCCGCAATCTTGAATGGAAAGTCTTAATTTTTGCATTCCAATCTTTCCTCTTTAGTCAACGCTTTTGACTTTCTTCTGCTTATGTAGAGATTGGAATGAATACAGTCACTCCCTCTTCAAATACATGGAATGTCTTCCCCTGTCTTCACCCCTTCCTTGTCCTTCAGTCCTCTCTGACTCAGTGCCAAACAGCTGAACTATAGCCTTGCTTCCCACTACTTTCTCACGGACCCTTTGCTCCCATCAAACTGAATTGTTCACAATTTCCTGAAAATAACTTTAATTTCCTGCTTTTATGTTTTTGTGCTGTTGTTGTCCTCCCCCCACCTCCCAGAGTGCTTCCTCACCTCAATATCTGCCCCTTTCAACACTGTGTAGCCTGCAGAAGTGCAAGTCAAAGACCAGCTACTTCGATGAGTTTCCTCTGACCTCAGCCAGTTGCCCTCTCTTGCTTCTCTGTGATCTCACAGCTTGTTGTAGAAGTTTGCATCTCTTTGTGGGATTTATCACATTCCTTTCAATTGTGGTTACTTGTGCAGTATCTCATCTTCCTTCACCCGTTGACTCATGGAGGAGAGGGTGTATGTCTTAATAAAGTTTGGATTTTCTACAACTCCTAGAACAGTGGGAGCCTGACAAGGATTTGCAGGGTTCTCACCGGAGAAAATTGCCATATATTCTGCTCCTATATGTTTACCACAGATGTTTCTTAGGATTCTTTCTGCTTTCTCAACAATTTGTTTTAATAATTTTTAGTATGAATTCATTGCTACACTCGGAGGCATCTAGGTTAGATGTTCTATACAAAGGATGGATGGGAGTTTCAGCATGGGGTGCACTGCAGGTAATGGGAAGTGACTGAGAAATAAAAACAGCTTGTGAAGAAACTCTATTCTTTTACCACAATGGCATCCTCAACATTTGGAACCACCACTGGTATCATGGGAAGCTTGGAGTAGAATCTTTAGAGGTGGATGGGATCATAGCTGAAAAGTTGGCCACTTTCCCACTTACTCCAATGCTGGAAACTCCATGAGTTAGTCAGTTCTGCTTGGTTGTGCCAGAGTTACAAATAACTCTTTGTGACTTACAACACACATTTAGTTTTAACTCACTTTGCATGCCAGGTGCAGGTCAGCCATATCTCTGCTCTATGTGTCTTCCTTGTGGGATCTGGGCTGAAAGTCAGCCTGTCTGGGAAAGTTTGGCCTTGTGGCAATAGAAAAAGAGTCATGAAAACGTTCTGTGATGATTTTGTAAGTTTCCACCCAAAAGGGGCACAAAACACTATTACATTTCATTGGCTAAAAGAATTCACATGACCAAGCCTAATGTCAAAAGAAATACAATCTTCCGAAAAGGAGGGAAGAGAATAATTTAGAAAAATTACATAGGGGTGCCTAGGTGGCTCAGTCAGTTAAATGTCCAACTTGGGCTCAGGTCATGATCTCGCGGTTCCTGAGTTTGAGCCCTGCATCTGGCTCTGTGCTGACAGCTTAGAGCTTGAGGCATGCTTCAGAGTCTGTGTCTCCCTCTCTCTCTCCACCCTTACCCCACTTGCACTCTGTCTCTGTCTCTTTCGAAAATAAATAAACATTAAAAAATTAAAAAAAAAAGAAATCATATAAACTAGCTCACCCCAGAAAATAAGTATTAGTGACAATAACACCAGCAATAATAAATTCTAAGTGAATAATAAAAGCTACAAGTGGGAACCTCCATGGATGAAACATTAAGTCACATCATACTTTATTCTTTAACAGTGCTAACACCTAATGGTAGAAGACATACTTAGAAAGCTTAGTTTATTAACCTAAGGCCACCTGGTTAGTTAGAGAACCAACCAAGTCTTCTGGCACCCAATGAGAAGGAAATAAATCCCATTATAATGCCAAGGTAAAGCTGTGGGGCTTTGCACAATTATCCCAGCAATGTGTAAAATGTGCCTCCAAAGCCCTGCATTATTCATAGCTTTGGTTCCAACTCTTCATCCGAAGCTGCCTTGGCAGTCTCCAACCTTATAGCTTCTGATCTCTTACCTTCCTTTGCATGAAACTTGGGGTTGTCAACATTGTTATCTGACACTGTCTTTTGAGAAGTGTGTTTTTTAGTTTTGTTGTTTTGTTTTGTTTTTGCTCTACCATCTTCTGTTGCCCTGAGTAACCCTCCAGAGCCTATCCAGAAATCCTGGAATCTCCTTCCCATCCTGGTTATGGCACCAGCAAAGACTGAACCCCGTCAACCCTTACGTGACTCATTTTAAACGAGGTTTGGCAAAGTCAAGCTACTCTTAGTGACCCTTTATAAATATTCATAGGCAGGGATCTTTCTGATAATTTATTATGAATAGAAATTGTTCCTCCTTAGTTTCAAGTTGTCATCTGTTAGGCAGTCCTGGTATTTCATTTTAATGTAAAAAAGATCACTTAGTGATATACTCTGATAATTCCTGAAATCTGTCACCTATCATAGGAGAATAATATTGGCGGTCCTCCAAAACTTACCCGAGGCAAAGCGCTATCGGTAAAGAAAGTAAATATTCTAGGAAAAGGAGGTTGGTTTTTATAGCGAACAACCCTGAATCATACATTGCAGAATGTTAATATAATTAGCAGCCTGTTTATCAACATATCTGCATCATGAGTGTGTGAAGCGTATTGACAATGAAAGGCCTTGCTTTTCTTCGTGATTTAAATTGCCTGTAAAATTCATGAGCGAAAAGCAAAGCAGGGACCAAGGCTGGGGCATGAGTTGGTTATACAAGTCATCGGTAATGAGTTTAAACGCATTCTTTTCTTCCAGCCGCTGGCCTGCCTGTGTGTCAGGCACACAGAGCCGGTTTGCTTAGAGTTCACTTTAACTTTGATTTTACATCAAAAGTGGAGCATCACTTTGTAATCATTAAGTGTTTTGCTTAGCTATTAAATATTAAACTTCCTCTGATTGCTAAGCCCATAATGAAGAGAGGAAGGAAACCCGTAATGTTACAGATGTTTTCCTATTTGGTAATCACGTGGTGAAAGTAAGCAGGAATATAGATACAGTAGTTGTTTGGTATGAATGGGTACCGCTGAGGAGACTCGGAGATAATAAAGAAAAGCAACTGGGACGTGTGACTGTGATAGCAGAGGAAGGAGAAGGCCCATGTGCATGCAGGAATTTGGGTGACAGAGGAAAGGTAGTGGAGGGTTCTCTGGTTGGATATTAATAATCAGCAACCGTGGGCTGGATGCAGAAGTGGTTCAGGATTCCATTTTTTTTTGGGGGGGGGGCCCTGAGCATACTGTTCAGAGCTTCACTTTTCTCACCTGTAAAATAAGAATAATAATGTCTTCCCTATAAGACTGAGAAGAGAATTCAAGGAGGAGGTGGGTATAAAGGCTTTAGCATTTGATGATTTTAGCTATCATTACTCACTTGTCTATAAACTCCATGAGAACAGGGACTTTGTCCAATTCGCTGCTATGTTTTGGCCCAAAAGATATAATATATATATATTATATTTATATAAGTGAGGATGCCTGGGTGGCTCAGTTGGTTTAAGCATCTGACTCTTGGTTTGGCTCAGGTCATGATCTCACAGTTTGTGAGTTTGAGCCCCATGTGGGGCTCTGTGCTGACTGTGCAGAGCCTGCTTGGGATTTTCTCTTGCCATCTCTCTGCCCCTCCCCCTCTCATGTGTGCGCACTCTCTCTTTCTCAAAATAAGTAAATAAACGTAAATATATATATATATATATATATATATATAAATGAATAAAAAGATATCTGGCTTATAATAGACTTTCAACAAACATGCATTGAAATAATGAGTACAAGAAGGGTAATAAGTGAAAGAAATGAGAAACTTAAAAGAAAACAGTATATTGAAAAGACTGGTTTATGAGAAAAAAAAATTAAGAAAATTCTGGTTAGGTAACAAGAAACATGTATGTGAAAAGGTAAACTCCAGGACAAGGCAGACATGTTCCAAATAATCGTATAGAATTAGCAGAAATAATAGTCTTGAAGGAAAGTGTTATTTTGGGAAATCCTTTTAACATTACACTTTATTAGTCTGGAGAACGATGTTCCTCAGTGAAGGTAAGGGGCTGTTCTCATTAGAGCACGGTTAATGTTGTGGGGATACGTAACCCCGCCACTGCACTTTGCTTGACAAAATGACTCCACCAGATGGTTTTCTGCCTCTGCCTCTAGTTCTCTGATAATCTATAGGCAAAAAAAAAAAAAAAAAAAAAAAAAAAAAGGGGTTAAGTGCTTCTCCCAAGAACCCTAGAGATATGGAGTCTGAAACA